>NC_060172.1:26867987-26872878 GCF_021292245.1 Micropterus dolomieu
AAAAAAAAAAAAAAAAAAAAAAAAAAAATATATATAATCCGAGCAGATTCAATAGGGACCTCACACGGTCGTGCTCGGGCCCTAAATATAATCCGAGCAGATTCAATAGGGACCTCACACGGTCGTGCTCGGGCCCTAATTATAGTTTGATGAATGCTTACATGCTTATATTATCTGCATTATATTTATTGATTCTGATTGTGAATTCATAATTGCATAACCCAGAATATGATCATGGTGTCTTGGGATTTATTTGGCTAAATGTTTAAGGGAAATTGAAATGATGTAACTCATATCAGTTTTAGGCTTTCCGTTTATTTCCTCTTCTGATATCCTTTAACACTACTGCATACATTTTATTTGCAAGTCACATCACTCATCACTGATTGATCACTGCGTTCCATCACATCAATCCAGCAATTTTTTTATTTATTTATTGTTTAGCGCAGTAGCTTTCATTCACTCTCAGCTGATTTTACTCGCGCAGCCACCGGCTGCTTCCATCAGATGCAGTAGGTGAGATGGCTGAATGTGCAGCTTTATTTTTCTTTGTTTGCTTCATTAGAGACTTTAGTGCAGTTAAGTGACTTGTCCGACTCCTTTAGCTACATGTTTACGATGTTTTATTACCGTCTATTACACATTTGTGCGCACAGTGGCAAAGCAATATCCAATAATAATATTAAAGCTGCAAGCAGCGTTGGGCGGGGCCTCGCACGTGTACCGCGTCGAGGTGTGAGGCGGCCACGTTTTGTCAGAAACGGCTTACTTCCTGTTACGCTATTACGTTGAGTGAACGAAAACTCACAGATAGCACAACTTTTCATCGTCAATGCCTTTAGAAGGCACAGCAGAAATTTGAAGTCGATCGGACTAAATGCCTAGGAGAAGTTCTTTAAAGTACGGAGTGTGTAAATCATCCAAAAATGACCATAAAATTCTAAATGGCTGACTTCCTTTTGAGTTTAGGGTATGGGTTCTTGAGGCTTTTTTGTGTGTCTTGATATGATACATGTCCCCTGAAAATTTTGTGCATGTAGGTTGAATGTGGCCGAGGGGCTAAAATATGTAACGTAAACCACTTCTGACATGTCTGCAAAGTTTGGTGAGTTTTCTAGTATGTTTAGGCCCCCAAAATTGAGCACGGTTCGTGCTCGGGCCCTAAAAAAAAAATCCTTTCAGTTTCAACAGGGACCTCACATGGTTCGTGCTCGGGCCCTAATTACACAGAGACTAACCTCAACCTGAACCAGGCTGTGAGGACCTCTGCAGCCATAAACTAAACTGCCCCACCACACACACACACGCACACACGTAACCATGGCAACTGACCTTCCTCTTTGTTTAATTACCTCACATCAAAGGATTTTCTCCTCTTCACACCCAGACGTGAATTGTTGAGAAACTCCAGATGCCGGAGAAAGGACACAGTCCACTTTGTGTGAACAAAGGAATACTGTCTCCTCAAAACTCAAAGCATTACCTTGTTTAATTAAATAATGTTTAAGTTACTAAACAGGTCTCTCCACGCCATTAGAGTAGTTATATTACTGTGCTGTTGCTATTGAAAAGAAGAATCCATATAAGTTAATTCCGCAGTGTTTTAATTTTCAGCAATGATTCCTGACATTTGTTTAAGTGATGTTTTTAACTAATGCTTTATTTCCAGCTCCTTCTGACCTCTTATACTTAGAAATGATATATAACCGAAATGTTATCCTGTGTTAAATAGTTAATTTCCCCAGCTCCTGAGCAAATGATTGTTTAAAGAAATAATCATTTGCTATCTTCAGTCTCCTCATGGAACCAGAGTTCCCCCAAGAGGACAAAACCATGCCATCGTTCTGAAATGCCATTTTTAATGTATAATTGTCACTCTGTGTAATCTGATGCCATGTTTGTGTAACTTATACACATACTTATACTTATATTTTCGAAGTAAGAATGTGTAACAGCCAATATTATCCAGGAAGCTAGTTAAGAATGAAATGAAATGCTAACCTTTTAAGGTTTAACTACTGACAATTGTTTTCCTTTTTATTAAATGCTTAAAACTAAGAACGGTATAACCGTTTGACAATTAAGGTTTCATTGTGGGAAGATATTTGATTACAATACGCGCAAATAGGTTTTAGAATAGACATATTAAAAGTTAAAAGACAGTCTCTCGGAAAACCGGAAACAAGCCCTCAGGGGAACAAGGACTTCCCCCTGCAGGGGAACACTCCCCAACAAACAAAAGCAGCGACACGCGCTCGCTCCCTCTTTGCTCTTCTCTTGTTCGATCTTCCTTTGGACCTCGGCATGTGCTCAGCGTGCTCCGTCTCCCAGCAACACCCTAAGAAGTCCGGCCTGGCCTGCCGCGAAGATTCCTTTGTTCTTTTCAAGACGCAAAGCGCCACAACTTCGGCTTTTCCCTCGTTTCCAGCAACTTACTTGCTTTTTATTTTGTTTTGTTTTGTTTGTTAGAAGTTATCAGACCATTAAGTCACACAATTTTAATTAAAGAACGACAAAGTTCAGTAAGCTTTATTCCGTCTAATTAACTTACACTGCTCCCACGTGGGCCCGTCTTGCCAGCAGTAACTCTGCACAGGCACCTCACCTCACCGATATCACTGATGCTCGGGAGATGGGTACTAATGATCTTCTGAGCAGTTTTAATCACCCCCTGCAGAGCCCCCCAGTCCTGGGCCGTGCACATCCCATGCCAGTTTGTGATGTTTCCAGTCAGGATGCTTTTTATTGCTCCTCTGTAAAAGCTGACAAGAAGTTGGCACGGGAATTTGGCCTTCTTAAGCTTCCTCAAGAAATACAGTCGTTCTCTGCACACCACTCTGCAGGATTATGAATTTCCTCCCAATATGAAGTCTCATCGTTGTTTGAAATCCAGCCAATGATGGTGGTGTCGTCTGTGAACTTCACAACAGAGTTCTCTCCATGTCGGAGGATGCAGTCGTGGTGTACAGCGTGAGGACTCTTCTCACATCTGCTGTGGATACTGACTGTGGCCGGTCATCTGGAGGAGGAGTAGACTTTACAGCTAACTCCTTGTTGAGGAGATCAAAGCGAGCATAAAAGGTGTTAAGTTCATCTGTTATTTTTTTCCTGTATTTTTGAAATACGTGAAAATATCTAATAATTGGAAAACATTTCTGTTATTTTAAAGAAAGTATTGGGTTTTTTGACTTAAACAAACTGTTACAATACATTCAGGAATTTCCCGTATTTTCACAAATATTATTTTTATTATTTAAAAGAAAAAACTGTTAAAAATGAGTTTAATACTGTAAAAACATTTCTTAAACTTGGTACAATTAGTAACAGTTAACCGTAACAAAAAACATTTGTTCTGTAACTTGACATAGATTTTCTTGTTAATTAACAAATATGTCCTTTAATTATGGATATTTGGAAAATAATAACATTGAATAAATGTTATTTTAATCAGTATATAGTGTCTACAAGTATTGTTAAACTGTCGAAACGCAGTTTTGATCATTGAAAACAGCCATAATTACTGTAATTTCACAGCTTTTGACTTTTATTATAATTCTTAGATTACAAGTTAGATTAACATAGTATATAACTGCCCCAAAGTGGTAAAATTACAGAAAGGTAATGTTTAATTTATTGTTAAATGACTTATGATTTAATGGGGTTAAAAAAGAAAACTTATTTTAATGCCATTTTACAGATATTTGATTGAAGAGTCTTAGCTATAGGTGTATTATCAAAACCTAAAGTAAACATATTTAAATCCTGTTTTTTCATAATTAAAAATTACCACATGTTCACATTATTACACATATATCCATTTATCCTATAATAGAGACCAGAAACCCATTTTGAGTAATCTTGTACTAGGGTCATTTATGGCAGTTTCAGACTTCCTTCAATTTAAAGTTTGAGCAAACTCAGACATTTATTCATTTAGCTGACGCTTTTATCTAAAGCAACTTACAATCGAGGTCGCACAGGGATGGGTCACAGTGGGGGATTGAACCCAGGTCTCTCACACCAAAGGATGTGTCTTATCCATTGCACCATCACCACCCCACAGACCTTTTAAAGTACCACCACAACACAAATTCCCACATCTGATACCATTTATTCAGTTCCATGCTCACAACAAATAAGCCACACAAGTCAAACATTTCAGTGTAAAGAATTGTTCTCCTGAAACAAAACATTTTCAGATCTATTCATTAGAAACCTTATTGGGTCAACATAAAGAATATTTTGGATACTGTTAGACACAGCTCCAAGATTAAAGTGCAATCTGAATGTAAAGTAATTAGAAAGTATTTCTAAAAATTCTGGCATTTTGCTTTCATAGGACAGTACAGAGACATGAAAGGCAAAGGAGAGGAGAGGTTTCAATATGATATTTTATGACTTTCTAAAGCCAGTTTTTGTATCTGGTAAATGTTGTTACGGCTGTATGTGTTTCTCTGTGCTGTGCATCCATTCCTTTTCTGTCCTCTAGTTCTGCCCCAGGAGTGCTACAGCTGATTGCTGAATTAGGTCCACCTGGCCTTGCACGGCAGTGCGCAACTGTGTGCACGGGAGTTGTGGAAGTCCAAAATTTCTAAATTAAGTTGGTATACAAAAAAGATGCAAATATATGCAAGTAGAAAGACAAGTGTGAATGTGAAGTTTTTCTTGGTAGTCCAAATGAATCCATTTGTTTGCAAGTTTTTGGTATGCAAGCCAAAAGTACATTTTTAGATTCGACTGACTTTGCACAACAACACCTCTGGATGACCTAAAGAAACCACTTGGGTTCTTAACTCAATTGGAAAACATAAACAACGGCAAACAAAATCAACAGTATATCTATCCAAGGTCTGCAAGACATTAAGTAAGTTTCCCTTAATAATTGGTATGG
>NC_060172.1:26872898-26949404 GCF_021292245.1 Micropterus dolomieu
GTGGGGGGGGGGGGGGGGGGGGGGTGGTGGATGTAGAGTGGAGAGGGCTATTTCCATTGGGGATTGTTTGAATAAATAAACAACTTAACATGTCTGTGCCCTAAAAAAGTCATCAGCAATCAGTCAGGACTACGATCAGCAGGGACATGAGGAGCGTTTACACAATGTCCCCCAAGGCTATGAGCCCAGCACAGACGTACATTACCTATTACGATTTTACCCTCACAACAGCATGACACAACATGAGTAAATCAGGGCCCACTTAGAATATAGTACCCCGCATATAGAAAACTTCTTAATTGTAGGCATGTATTTAGGACATGATGTCCATATATCCAATGTACTTATAGAGAATACCATAAGAGCACAAAGTACAAGTCAACATTGGTTTGTCATGTTGGGTAAAATGAATCATTACAGTACTTTAAGTCTCATTATAATAACTCACTGGCTGTATGACATAATTTCCACCTCTAATTTGTATTATTGGCCACTGCTCGAGTGTGTGTGTGTGTGTTTGTGTGTCTGTGTGTAAAAAAACATATTTACCAGGGATTAGTACAACATATCGAGCAAATGACCCCAGTTCATTTCCATTTTTGAAACCCGACATAAAATCTAATCTCAAAGGTAGCGTGAGACAGGGAGGCCCATGGTAACCCGAAGTCAGCAGTCTCCAAAATTATAAGCAGGCAGCTAGAAAACCTAGCACCGCTTCGCTTTGCTTTTTTGGCCTCATTAGTGTCGAGTCCAATTAGCATCAATATGAAGGTTAGAAATAGATGCACGGTGAAAAGTGAGCACGCCTGTGGCAACACAAAATTTAGCAGAGTTAAGATGAAATTTAGTTTCTATAAACTGGGGATGATTCAAGCTAACAGAGGCAGAATTTAATGTTGAATGCTGTGTTGTTAAACATAAAAATGGCATTCAACTTTTTCCATTCACCCAAATGTGTACTACGCACAACCGTAGGGTCCATTTTACTCATTTAACTTTAATTAAAACCCCTCCTCCTATGAGATATTTAAATGTGAGTTTACACTTTGGGGTATACTAAAATATATTTGTTATGCATTCTCTGGCATTTGAGTTAGGAACCACCGTCAAGGGTTAATGATTAACGCCCAACCACTGTCATGTTTAATTAACATCTATTCTCTTGTTGTGTAATGTATGGTATAGAAAGAGTGTTCTTTCATCCCCCATGTCTCTATTCCCTCATCTCTCACTTGCCATGCCACTAGTTACAGTAACAGCATTCCCTCAGACCACATTTCCACATCTATAATTAATTACTCCTGTCTCCAAGCATTTCTTCAGTAGAACACATTCCTCTATCTCCCAGGCTAACCTATGTAACTCTGCTCTTGCCTGCTCCCCAGACTATCTCATCTACTTACACCTGTATATCTGGACACACATTTGTGTGCACGGCATTATGCAAACATTTGCACATGAACTGAGTACATGATTTTGCATTTCAGGCTGCTTAATTCATCCTTGTTAATTATAATGTTTCCAAATCGGATGGTGCTGGAAGGTTCAATATGACCCGTGTTCATAAACTCTGAGAAATGTGAAGCATATAGAGAGAAAACATGAAAGAAAGCAAAATGCAGAAAAATACGATCACTTTTTTTTGTCTCAAAGACCATGGGTATCATAGACCCTTAAAGCAATATTGTGGAGATGGACAACATGAGCAGGAAAATGAGTCAGGGATCAGAATATAGCTTTTTATCCGCCTTGCTTCACTAAAGCAGCGGTCACCCAGGGAGATGGAGCTGTCTTACATGCAACTGTCTCCATCAACTGAAAATATTGTGTGTTACATAGTGTTTCACAGTCATGATCGTTGTCCTCATCACAATGGAATGAAATGAATAAACAAAAGCTAAATGCATTCTCTCACAGCCCTTTAAAGATTTAAAAACCTTAACCTGTTTTCTACACCTTTCCCATAATGCCAGCAACCACTTTTGCTCTTCCTCTGGTGATGATCTCTGGGAAATTTTCACTGTACATACACTATAGTAAGCTATATCAGATTTTCCTATTACCTTGACTTTTGTGGGATCTAATGGAAAAGAAATTATGTTAGAGAGAGCAGAAATTGTCAGCTATAATCTGTGCGCCTACACCATCCAGCATGATCAAACACATCTCATGACGGCCACCAGAGATGGCACCGCATCCTGGTTATATCCTTCTTTGTATGGGTACATACAGATGGGCCACAATATGTGCATGTTTGGATAGTATATAGATATGTACGCATTTGAATAAATGCTTGGTGCTATGAAGCAGGGCACTGCACCCCCACTACTGGCATTCGTCACAAAAGAAAACTAATTAATATGGTAATGTCATGCTACCACATTAACTGATAAAATATGGTGCGCTTTCTAGTTTTGATTGCACCGATTTGACCTTTGCTCTCTAAATGAGTTAATGAACTGAAATAATCAAATATGAGTGTAGTACACAAAGTTCATGTAACCTGGAGGTGATGCTATGCATGGGCACATACATAATCCCCCACCAACCTCACCTATCCACCATGTTACACACTGGACTGAAATTAAGTGGTGTCTGACAACTACTGGACTTTTAAGAATACAGATAGGATGTTGATGTTCGCATGTTTAACAAATCTTATTATCATATATTGGCCGATAAACACAAACATTTTTTTATTAGGATTCCTTAAATTTTGTTTTGACGCGCTTTTACAGTTGAAAAACAAAATTGTCAGTGCTCTCTAGTGACAGTTTCAAACGTCTTAATATAAATTTCTGCATTATAATTATTTATTTCTCACTATATGTAAAGATCAGCTATCCTTGATGCTGATGTATCTGTGGCGTCCGCATTTAAAAGCCATAAGTCACCTTCCGCGGGGAAGGATGGAGTTCTGGATATATGTCTCAGTAACCCTAAGCTCCTCCCACTTCCACCACAGCCCCCATCGCCAATGCTCCACTGAGCAGCTTAGAAGATTATTCACCCCAAATCTCTGTTAATCACATCTATGCACACCCCATGGTAAACCCAAGGCCAGCCAACACATATTCTGTATGTACACAGCGAGCAGCTGTTGGTGGCTGCTGCTGACCTGCTGCTCTCCAACACCTTCTCAGGATCTATATCTACCTCTTCCATCACACAGAACATTTAAGCAGATTAAAATGCACTATCCATCAGAAGAAAGACTGCGGTGCCACTTCAGAAAATGGCATCCATCTTTTATATATGCCATTTCCATACCAGACAGGTATGGAAAATCTTCCAGTGATCACCCATCATGGGGTCATCACTCTCCACTGAGACAGCACGTTGTTCGTTGTGTGAACACACACATGCATATTCATGCTCTTGCTGGTGAAGGAACACACTGACACACACAGAGGGAGTACGTGTGCAAACAGAATCACCTACAACATCTCTCTCTCTCTCGCACACAAAGAGAAGATAAAACTGATCAATCTCTCAACATGTCTATGCTGCAGACATTCACGTTTCAAGTTAATCATCTCTCTCTTCATCCTCTGTCAGTATACTCTCTATTTTATTATATAACCAACATCTCCCCTTTATAGTACCTTTTGTGAAACAAAGAAAGTGGCTTCCTTCTACTCTGCAGAGTTCTGTTTATCCACACGCCTAAGTCCCAACCATGCTTCTCCTCCATAACAATCTACCTTATCTATGTCCACGACACTATGTCCCCTGCATCTGTCCATGCATCTCTCCTTAAAGACAAAAATGTATGCAATACTTTTCAGAGTGAATTTCAAGCCAACATCCAAGTAAAGCAAAACAGACAAAGAATTCAAATATAGCAGTTCACTATTTGAGCAGAGTGTGTGGTGCACCGGTTGACAAAATAACTGTAAATACTGACATGGCTAATCTCAGCACAGCTGTTAGTATTAGGTCCTTTAATCCTGGTCCAGATCGGTGATGTGCTCACACTGGCTTGGGGACAGATGAGCAATAGCCACCAGGCTGCCAAGTGGGCTAAAGGCAGCAGACTGGCCTGACGCTTACTTTTAGACATGATAAGCTGTGAATCTGTGGGTCCTGGAGGGCAGCTCCAAACAGCACTGTCTTTGTGTTACATCATACAGCCTTTTGACTAAACACGACTGATTCTGCTGCAATCTCACACCAAAACTCTGAAATGTATTTTTTACTTAATTCTTTTATCACATCTGTTATATTCAGCTGACCTGACAGGAAACTCAAAAATAGTAAAAAAATAGGGCTGGCTGATGAAAGCAACACACTCACAGAGGAGGCAATTTCATTCATTAAAATAACACACATTTAGTGTTTTGTTGGAACCAGAGAGGAAAGGCAATGATTTAGCAGAACTACAGATGAGATACTGTACATTGTTTTATTTTTATTTTTTGAGGCACAAAATGTTGGTGCAAACACATACTGTTTATATTTTGCCTATTTTTAATTACCTTAAAATGTGTGCATAGCATCAGCACAGAACTGAGCAGTTGCTAGTATATAAGTAAACTACTGCTATGATTTTTCAGCTGGTTTTCTTTGTCTCTTTCTTTGCCTCTTTATATTGAGATTACATAAAAAAATGTTTTAAGACGGACAGAAAGAGTACACAGCTCTGCAAGCAAACACACTACATGTATCAATAGAGTTTGCTCAGATGCTCTCTATATAAAGAAGGATCTGACCCATTTCATTTTCTAATCCCATGATTTATCAGATTTTCTCAAAATCAAATCATATTTATTGATGTTTTCATAACCTGTCAATCAGAGATCTACCTGATATGCTATCACTCACCACAGAGTGATGAGTGACGCAGTGCCCGACACATGCATGGTTCTTTTTCCTGCATGCATTGGAATAACCCTTTAAATCAAGCTAAAATGACTGCTGAGAGAGGCTGAGTCTGCAGTATGAAGTGCCGCACTTCTCTGTTGCTGACACACATGGAGCCAGTCTGCATTGACTTTACTGTCTGATCTGCATACGATGCCATGTACCATGGCCATGTCAGATGAACAAGAAAGTAAAAGAGACAAGACAACATCTGTGTCACGTATCAGTAAGAAGAAAGGTCAGAAGTGTAAGACATGTAATAAATGACTGACAGATGCAAGCACAGACATGGCTGCCAACACATATTCTCTAGGTACAAGGCGTAAGGAAACTGACAATCCTGTCTTAATCTTCCGGATAAAGAAAATCAACCACAGCATACAAACAAATAGTGCAAACAAAACAAACCCAGTTGTCTTCCACAGCTTGTCCTCTTTCAACTCACCACTGAAATTCAAAAATCCTTCATTAAATTGAAACTTTTTTTTTTTTTTTATTATGGCATCAAAACTTAAAAAAGGAAATTCCTGCACACTACAGTATGTCCTGTATGTATGAGTTAGTTGCATGCCAATGAGCAGATAATTGTATGGACATATAAAAATGGGATGACATTAATTAAACCACTGCTGGCCTTAGACAAACTTACTTGTTATGTGCAGGCAGCAAAATGCCTAAATGAGTTAGGCCTAGATCACTTATTTAATTGACTTATAAAAAAAACACAACAAAAAAAACATAAAGTTCTAGAAATGCCAAAGCAAATTAACAACTTGTTATTCTTTTCTTTCTTTCATTGCTGATTGTTAAATATTCTAATCGTCTAAATAAGCACCCAAATGTGTTCAAAGGCATCTTGAAAGGGACTAGAATGTGAGAAGATTTTCTACTACTAAGATGGTTGATGGTGTTGAAGGAAAAAAATCGAGATGCTAGGAGATCAGAAACGAGAAAGAAATGGAGGATCGAAGAAGGGGTCAATCAATAAAAGTTGGCTTTTTATACTTAATAAAGTTGTATGCATCATGTGCTTCCTGCACTATAAAGACTGCACTTATGATTGTTAAGTTGCTCCAAATTACTGGCTGGCAGAGGCACTGAAGAAAGGCACCATTAACCTCAGCATTGGAAAAAACAGAAAACAGCCGGGTGTTTTCTCTCAGGGAATGTAATTGATGAGACACCGTGGAACAACACACCCACTGGAGCATCCAGTCCCACTGCAATTTATTACTTGGCGTACAGTATGTGTGGAGTCTACCTGGATGCTGTTTTCATGCTATTTGATGCATCACTATAACATAACATACTGTCATAATACACTATGCATCATATATGTTGAACAGTCAGTCAGTGCCAAAAATAAAACCTTTGTTTTCATTTTGTATAAAAACATCAAATTGTGCCTCATTTCTCAGTCAAAGTAATAATTAACATTTCCGGAGTGAAGATTAACATGTGTAAATGTATGTGCATGTCAACGTTTCACTCTTCCTGGCAGCAGTAATGTTTGTAAACACAGCTGTATTCAAAGTGTTCAGCAGACAGCCTAATCAACACTGCAGCAGTGGAATCATCCTTTAGACTGACACACTAAGTCTTGAGCCAACACGCATCACTAATGATTTTTTTCCCCACATTCTCTGAATACAAGGCTACATATAGATAAACAATTTCATATTGAACTACCTATGCATATTGAAGTTTATGTCAGAATGAAATCCACAGAAAGTGTACTTTGTTTTGTGGCAGCACAAACAAGTGTTAACATTGTCACCAAACAGCAAGAACGTCCTGGGTTAGAATTAAGTTTGCGTGTTCTCTCTGTACCTGTGAAGGTCTCCTCTGGGTGCTCTGGTCCTCCTTCGGTCCAAAGACATGCAGGTTAGGTGAATTGTAAACTCTAAATTGCCAGAAGGTGTGAATGTGTTTGTCAGTCCATATGTGTGTTAGCCCTGTGAAAGACTGACTAACTGTCCAGAGTTAACTCTGCCTCTCACCCAATGTGTGCTGGGAAATACTCCATCCTCTTACTCTGACCACAATAAGTTACAGTCAAAGGAACAATTTTAATAGTAGGAGACCAAACTACGCAGGCCACTTTCACATTATGTTTGTCCTGCTAATACCACTTATTACATTATTGGACTGCATATGGCTTTAGGGATAGCAATGTCAGTCTGTCTTTCTTTTGGTCCACCACTTTGCTCCAGAGTGAAATATCTCTAACTAGCTGGATGGATTAGGGTTAGGGTATACTGACTAGTGTAGTGAATAGTACAAATATTAATGGTCTCCAGTGGATGAACCCAACTAATTATGGTGACCCCTTGACTTTTTATCTAGTGCCACCATGAGGTAGACACTTACATTATACAATACATTTTTTAGTTTTTAGGTCAAATATCTCAAGGATCTATTGGAAAGACTATCATGCCCCCCCACGGATGAAAAACCTCTGATCAGGCAGAAATCTCACCAGCAGCAGCTCTGATAAAGTGCTGCTCACAGTTCCAAACAGAGAAAGGTTGCGCTTCACTTTTTAGACATTACTGTTGCAAAACTCTACCAGCTACGTTAACACTCGTCATAGCTGTCTGGACCACTGACTGTATATAAAAAGGTCTATACTCACAGCACGAGCGGTGCGGTTGATTATTATCACGGCGTACGCTGGTGTCAATCAGCTGGGCGGAGTTGATTCGCTCCATGAGTATATCTTATCAGTTATCCATTTGTATTTCACTGTGTGAGAATATTAATGTGTGGCTTGACAGCGTGTGAAAAATGTAATTTGTGTGAGTCTCGCAAAACAGCTTTTTAGCTAAAGAGAATTCTCGTCACAAGTTAATCTCGCGCCGCGAGATCTCGTCACACCCCTATTCAGTTGTGTGTTTTGTGCTAATGAGAAAATGCAAACACTCTTAAATAAGATGGTGAACATACCTACTAAACATCAGCATGTTTATATTTTCATTGTGAGCATGTTAACATGTTGACGTAAGCATTTAGTACAAGGCTGTGCCCAAATACAGCTTCACATAGCTACTAGTATGGCTGTAAACTGTTGTCATACTTCTTGTTAAAGATGATTTCAAAGTGTTTTCAGGTGATTCAGATAACTGCCATAAGCCTTCATCAATATGTTACCACAGAGAATCATTAATAAGATTAGTGACTGTCAAGTCACTAAGGTTTATGTAACCTACAGTAGCTAGTCCCAACAGTTACTTAAAGCTTGTTGTCAATTTTACCTGCAGCTGACTGCAGAAACATTTTAGTTAGGTAGTCTGAATGTGGGAAAATCAATGTCACACTATACATAATGTGTCTAATATATATACTGTATGTACATATGTATGCTGTATGTATGCTGTTTGTCATAATGCGACTGGTACTGGAATGAAACTTCGGCTGTTGACACATAAACATCACGCTTTAATTTATAGGGTGACAATGTTTGAAATGTCCTTTGAAAATGAACAGGGCATCCGGAAATTGAGGAAACGTTATCAGTAAAAGTCAGATGAGAACTATTCATGGACATGCTGGGGTTCAGCCAGATAGATTACTATGGAGCTTTAAAGTCTTCAGTATCTGGAATCACATCTCTGCCCCCATTGGCTTAATGGACTGAAGCCTTTGGGAGCCTTCACTCCTGTGTCACTCTACTGCACCACTTCTGGCTCAACAAATGCTAAAAATATTACAGTATAAAGGTGAGTGGACTTCACATTCCCTTCAAACATTTCAAAAGGCTATGATTTATCCTGTAAGTGTGAAAATCTTCTTTCAGAGCATGCATAAGAGGTTGAGGAATCTCATCCACCTCGTCAGCCATTTGGTGTAGGTATTAAACTACCCCCCCATAATCTCTGTGCTGGGAGATAGGGGGAAAACATAATCAGCTCAGATAACTAGGCTATCACAGAGGTGTAGGCTTCCATATCTATAATTTTTGCATTACATTTTACAATTTTAAAACACTTTTTTCACTAGAAAATTTTCACTTTGCTAATTTGTCTTCATCCTATGGAAGCTTCCAGAGTTATTGCCAAGCAAACAGGATTTCTTTGTTTCCTTATCATTTAATTGATCTGCAGAACAATCTGTAATAATGAGCAAATTCCTAAATTACATAGCGCAGCATGTAGTAACATCTTCATTAGCTGGGGCTTGAGGTTTTATCAGAATGAAACGTTCATTATAGTGTTACCTTGCATTCACGTTGCTATCTGCGATGGAAATATCAAAATTAGCACATAACATATTCCTTTGTAAGCAATTTCAGCTGGACAAATTCTACCTTAGACTGTTTGTACTCTTACTTCTTTGTTTGAGGAGTATGTATGAATTAGTGATAAGACCAGCGATCCCCTTGCTGCTAAATAGGTTAGAGGAAAGAATATATGATTATGTATGAGGGAAGATGGGGGTTGTGAAAGACAGCTCTACAGATGAAAAAAACAGAACGCCAGACAGCAAGATGATGAGGAGGATACAATGTAGAGAGAGAAAGTGTTTATTCTGGATGGGTGGCTGTATAGTTCCAACCTTGCTGTTGAGCACTGCATGGCTGAGTTGAGCTGCAGTGCAACTCGCTGTGGCTCACTCTCGAAACCATCACCCGCAGAGAGTTCCCCAACTGTCACATGCCACTGAACCACAGTAAATAACACACACACACACACACACGCACACACACACAGAAGAGCCATTTTCATTAACAGAACCACTGGCACACTCAGCCCAGCTGGTCCCTGAGTCGACACTGGAACTGCACATCTGGTGTCAATGCTCTGTTAGAGGGAGGCCATCTGGTTGGATGGAGGAAGCGGGGGACAGGGAAAGAGACGGGGAGTCAAAAGAAATTGGGGAGACATCAAAAATAAGACTCTCATCGATACTGTGCCATTCAACATATGCACATAAAAAATTACTGTTGGATGCACTGCATACTCTACGTGCATTAGTACTCTTCCGAGTAAGAGGATTAGATGTCAAAGTCAGGTTTGCTCTCTGAGTATTTGGAGCTAATGGCAAAGAACAGATAGCATGTTTAATGGCTCTGACTGTCAGCAAAACACACATCTTCTCAACATGAATAATGCTCCCTCTGTGTTGTCCTTTGGCTTCCACAGGGAACTTAGTATTACATAATACATTGAAACATTAATAATTCTTAACTGTTTTAATGTGACGTTGCTGTACATTTTAACAGCCCTGTTCTTCTTGCTGTTATGTATTATGTTATTCAGTGTTGCAGTGCCTACCCATCTGTTTGTATTAGATGCTGGCTGTTGAAAGCTTGCTCATATAGAATCCACGCTCCAATTTATACAACTGCATTTATACAACTGGAAACTATGCATGAAGCCCTGATTGTACATGGTGTTCGACAGTGTCACAGAGATGCCCCATCTACAGTCGCAAGCATGAAGCCAATGTGTAATCACAAGAAAAAGCCGTGACAAAATTACCCAGAATGAAGAGTGAAGGCCTTGCAGTTGTTTTGTAACCACAAAGATGACAGGTGAATAAGCAGAAACCTACCTCTACCCTCTTGATTACATTACCACTGATGATGATGATATCCTCTTGTTAATTTTTACTGACCACAGTTTGACCCCGCCACCAAAAGAGACATGTGATGCACATTTAGGTCCCACATTTGTGTTAATTTGAGGCAAAAGGTCAGAAACCCTTGGAAGAAGTAATGCACTTAGACTTTACGTTGAGGCACACACACATATTTGCCTGCAAACACACCCACACGCACACACACAAAGTGCCTCCTGCCGCCAGTGGCCTGACTGAATCATGCTCTTATTAAACCTTGATCGGAATTCGAGCTGGAGCATTATCCACTTACAGTTATTAATGCTGCAGCTCTCTTGGGAGGACAGAGCAGGCAGTGAGGCAGAGACGCACACCACACATACAGATGCTGGCATAGAATCTCTGAGGTAGGATTGTTGATGTTACATGCATGGATGAGGTTTGCATTATTTCAATGACTAGAAAAATGCTGCTCCTGTTAGGTGAGGAATTGCACAAATGCACATCCACTACGAAAAGCGATACAAACAGCACCCAGCATTAAGTAATCCTTTAACAGACACATTATTAGCAAACCAATCAGGAAAATGGTGAGCGACCAGATACGAGAAACCTGCACAAGATGCGCGATGAGACATAACAAAATTGCTCTTAAAATCCTAGCCTCAAGGGAGACAAAGAAATGGAGATTCTCATTTTACTTTTCCAATATACTTAAACCTTAGTCCCTGTTAATTAGAAATCCAAAGGCATTTCTTCTTTTGGCAAAGTTAATTAAAAATGTGCACACTTTACCGCTACTATGAAGAGCTTATAGAAAGAAAGAGTGAATGAGAGGGAAAAAGAAGGGAAATTAATGGAGAGTTGTACAGTAATGGCGGACAGGAAGGCAATTACAAGACGTTAAATGGTCGGTTGATTGAAAGATTGTCAGTTCTGTGAAAGACGACGCAGAGCTATAAAAATAACTACGTTTATGCAAAATGCGTACATGTTGCCATTTTACAGAACTGAGATTAATCAGGCAAATGAACTACGAGCTGTGTCAAAGCAAAATAAAAGGCTTGGCAGAGGAAAATATTGCTAGCCTAACTGCGTGACTACATTCAGGCTGTGTCTGTGTGCAAACTGGTGAATTCTTTGCAGTGCCCTTGAATGATCTCTACTTGGACACTATACCTGAAACGATTGATTAGTCATTTACAGAAAATCTGCAACAATTTTGATAATTGATCTGTCATTTATGTAATTTTCAAGTGAAAATGCCAAAGATTGTCTGGTTCCACCTTCACATTTTTCAATATTAGCCTGTTTTCTAGGACTGGTAGTCAGTAGTTTTCCGGGGCCTCTAGTGGTGCGGTTCTGGATTGCAACCACTACCATCCTAAGCGTGTGCTCTTGTGCATGCTTGAACTAATGAGCGAGTCAACAGAGACCAACACACCGGAGAGAACATCACACAAAATGCTGGAAACTCAGATAAACTCCCACTGCAACGCTACACTAATATTTTTATCTGTTTGATGTACAACTAATCCATGCTTGTTGCATGATAACATTACATTGACATTTAGCCGACATGACACATCAATGTTGTGTATCTTTCACCAGAGAGGCTTTATTCCAAAGTTAAAAAAGCAACTAATTAATTAAATTAAATAAAAAATTTAAATTGAACGGTACAAAGCAAATAACGTCAGATTCCTTGCTAATCTAGCTGACTGGCCTTTACTTGCAGCACTATTGGTTTTACAAACAAAATGTTCCCCATTTGCTTTGCACCGTTACATCATTTCTTGCAGGATAAAATAAACACTGACGTAACACTTGTACGAGTATTAGCTGATTAAGTAATGTGCCAAGCCATACACCTACAGAATTGTGCAACGGATAACGTTAGCAACTCGCCGGTGTTAGCAAGCTAATGTTATCTAACTTAAGACAACTAAAGCACAAAATCACAATATATTGTACATGCTTTGCAGTAATGTTAGTTCAATAGCATGAAAGCCAACTTTTTTATATCCAAAACAAAGCAGCGGTCTCCTCATGACTGAAACACCTTTCCGATGCTGACCGTGTTTTCGACATCGATCTGACTCTTGTTTGGGCTGACGGGCTTCAGCACATAAAACTTTTTTGTTGTTTTTTTATGCAGAAAATCCAACATTTTTACATTTATGCCATTTACTGGTTGAGATGATTTTCTTCTCATTGTAGGTTTGCCTTAGATTTGTACCTTTAATTTAAGTTCCTTCAAACTGTATTGTTATTTGTGAGGAAATCTGTTTAGTATAGAGGACAAAGTTTAGCTAGAAAACAATTTAAATTGTTGTCACCTACACAGATGAATTTTAATTGGATATAACGGATAATGTATAATATGGAGTGTAAATGTACTGTAATCCCTACAAGGGTAATCAATTTTATCACAATCACATGATGGCTCGGTATAGCTAGAATTTAGAGTAAGCCCCAAGCCAATGAATAGGGGCTATCCTTCTAAAAGTATGTGCTTTTACTTCAGTCAGTGTTTCTTTAAAGGAGGTATTGCACATTCATTTGCAATGACTTTCTGAAACATCAGATTTGCACCTGTAGTTTGCATGAAAATGTCCGTTCTTCCAGTGTCACCAACTTTAGGCTTTGCACTTTTAGCAGTTTGTAGTCCTTTCAAATTTTTAATAGTCCTTCCAAGAGTTTCAGCACCTCTACTTACATCCACCAAGCCGCATCCATTTTCCTCCCAGGGATGGTATGATACCAGCAAGGTCTTACTGTCTGGACAACACAGTGATACAAGGGGAGTGGTGGCTGTTGAACGAGAGCCAGACCAGCTAGACAGGGGGAGGGGAACGCATACAGGGAAAGGGAAGCGACAACTGTGGCTGGATCTGGCTTTGATGAGGAGGCATGAGAAGAGGGGAGGCTCAGTCTTCGAGGGAAGCAGGTGTGTGAGGAGGTGATAAGGACTCTGTGGCAGGCACTACACACACACAAGCACACAAACACATACATGCAAACAAATAAACATGCTCCTGCAAATACCACTTGCTGAAACCATTCATTCAACTTCAAAACTAAATTTAAATGGCATCCCTTCAAATAACTGAGCTTGCACTACTGCAATACCTAACTATTTCTGTTGCCTCGCAGCATAAGGAAACAGACATAGAATCATGGTATTAGAAAAATCAAAGAGCGGGATGAAGATGATGCAAAACGGAAAAATGAGACAGAGTTAGATTTAAGGAGCTATTATTGTGGCAAATACTTCTTTTCTGGGGGAGAGGATGTTTATTTAAGTTGGTGCCTACTGTAAGTGTTTCTGCTTTCACACATATACACCACACGCACATATGTGCAAGAGTTAAAACGTCCCTGGGGAGTGCTTTGTGGCAATGTGCTGTACGGAACAGAGAAAAGTAATTTATGGATAAGATATGTTTTTGGCTTGCTTATTTCAGAATCCATTAAGATTAATTAAGTGTTGCTAAATGTGGTGCTATAGAGTTCAGATTTCGCAGATGCATTCTAATCATTAGCTCACAGTTTATTCAGCCTGCTTAACAGCTGCTAATAGCCTGAGTGAAGCCAGACCAAAGTGTTCTAATGGTTGGAGAACAGCGAGTCCGTCTACTGGACTGGTCGATGGTGAATTAGTGATTGAGAACATCTATTGCAGAGTTAATGTATAAACCACGGCGTGTGAATGTAAATCCAGACCCCATACACATCAACATAGAATGCACCTGTCCATGCTTGTTAATCAAAGGCAGGGAGAGAATAAGTGGGACAGAAAGGAGGCAATTAGACATCAAATATTTGGTTTGTTTGGCAGGAAGACTGCATTAAAGAGACACAGCCAAGCATTCTCAGCCTACTTCAGATCCACTGTTGTTTCAGATAGACTTTGCACAAGCAATTAGCGCCAATCAGGGATTAATTGAGCTAACACAGAAGGAGAAGGGCGGTTTTGGAATTGTTTTGCTATCATTCGTCCTAAGTCCAATTAAAACATCATTTCATTGATTGCCTGTCTGCTCACTGTAACTGTGTGTGCATTTGTCAGCACACGTGTGCATATATGTGTATGTTTGCATGTGTATGGTTGTACTACACAAAGTACGGCATATATGCCTTATATCTCTATCATCATTCTACAGTTTAGTGGAACTGAAAAAACATAAACTGTTGATGAGGACTGTGTTTCAAGACAAACATGTAGGTAGACCTTCAGTTGAGATTGCTTTGTCAGCGGCCTTTTCCAAGGTCAAGAATCATGTTGTTTGTTTGTTTTTCACACTGTTCATTAGGTCTTGTTATGTGAGGTGTCTTTGTACGGTATTAACTGAGAGTAGAATAGTAGCAACAAACAGACAATGAACAAAGCTACTTTCCAAAATATATGTAACAATAATAATCAAAGGTTCCAAGATCAAAAATAAGACTTATAATAAATGATGCTAACACATTAAATAAAAATATATTTCTGTAGGTTAAAGTAAGGATAACTAACACTGACATGTAAGTGGCCTCAGGTGAGGTATTCTTTTAAGGATACTGATGGCAAAGACCTGTTCTACCTCTAGTCTTCAGGCTTCAGAATGGACAAGAGAGCTGTGCCTGATGAAGTGAGACTGCTTTGATAGGCTGTTCAAATAGCTACTATTCTGATCTAGCAAAGCCTTGAAATTATTAGTAAATTCAGGTCAAACCAAATGACATAAATTATCTTAATAATCCACTTTACTTTGGAGATAATAAATTTAAGCACGCCTAAATATGTCAAGCGATAAGAATTATTTTGGTTATTTATCATTGTCCCTTGTCCTGCTGAGCCTACAAAGATTATAAATGAATCAATTTTAAGAACAGAACTAAATATTTACAAACTTTTCTCTTCTTGTGGCAGTGTGGCTCATGGCACTCAACTAAGTACAATATTTAATAAATTTAAATATGTAATGACAACATGAATTAATTCAATAAAATATGCAAAACAGACAAGAAAAAATTCATATTTGATGTTGAAAAACATCCTGTGTGGATGACTGCACAAGGATATACTTGTAGTTGTGACAGAGGCTGGTTATCTGAGGCAATCTCAACCAAGCTGGAAGAGATTAATACTATCTTTACCACTTAATCCAGCCTCACCATTTTTTTTCTGGACATTCTAAGCTTTTTTTATACGAGTCATGTCAATGCATCAGTAGGCTATAAATATGGAATGTTTTAAGTTTTAAAAAGTAATGTTTCTTTGATGATGGGGATGTGTCATGATTATCTGTTGAGTCAATTTTGTTTCGAACAGAACAGAAGGGAAAGTAAGGATTCATGACGGCTCTCGGCTGTATTTAGCAGCGAACAGACTTAAAAACGTTACATTTGCATTTTCAGTTTGTGTCTTAAAATAAAGTCTAAAACATGGCGGGTGACCATTAAATTAGATGAATAAAAAATAATCGCCACTTATCTGTCTCCCTACCTCTCTCCCTACATCAGAGTTTTATATTGTAACAGATGTTGTAAATCATTATGCCGAGAAGCCCTATGCAGTTGTAGCTGTTTAACTGCAGCTGTTTAACACTCCTACATAACAAACGTAACCCTAACCATGATATTTTCCTAAACTTAACCAAGTAGTTTTGGTGCCTAAATCCAACCAAACTGCGACTGTTTCGCCATGTTAAGCACATGTTTGTTATTGTTACCATGATGACGAGTATCTTCAGTGTCTGAGCAAGAGCTTATTTTTCCACTTCAGCATACAGCTGGGTAGCTGTATTGCCTCTAAATGATTTCTGATCAAACAATGATGGAATCCATTGTTCTTAGTGACTAAAAACACAATGTGCTTGACTCTCTAAAGAGCAATTTTGCACATTGGTGGCCTAGGAAAATAAGGACTGTTAAACTTAAAAAAATGAAGAGCTTTGATTAGCCCTGATGTACAGTAAGAGAACTGCACACTTACCTTGATTAAATTTTGTCTATCATGTAATTTTAGCTAGCAGAGGCTTTCCCATCACAGTTTTATGTGGAACAAACTGGTAGCTTACTTCCAAATCAAGCGAATACCTTGGCAAACACAGGCTTTGTGCCCTTTAGTAAAAATATAGAAAACTACTGAAATACAATATATAGTAAATGTGGAAATGTTGGCACATTTTCAACTGACTGAACATAAAAGCTTAGAGATGCACATCCATTTCTTCACAGACATAGTAATATTTGATTTATCTTGCAAGTCACAGACAGAAATTCAAAAGCAGAAACATGTTCCCATCCTGAAAATCATCTTCATCTTCAGACTATTTATTGTCCTTGTCCCTTCCCTTTAGCTATTGGCATTTCCCAACACAATGAGCAAGCAGGTTACTAAACACATCCCTTTAACCCACACAAACACTGCTTTTTGGCTTAGCAAATTACATGAATGGATTCATTTTTTCAATCTTCTCATCCATTTTTCACTCAACTAGTAGCACACCTTAAAATACAAATGAATCACGTCAAAAACCCCAAAGGACTGTATGCCTGTTTTCCTTCCATATAAACTTTCAAAAACTGCTTCTATACATGGTTGATAACTTCTTCCTTTCAATAAATACTCTCCAGTCTTTCTTCTGAATATAAGATTAGCAAGCTCAAGTGAACTGCCTCAAATAAATAAATAAAATTAAATTGAACTTTATTGTCATTATACTGTTAATCAGGTATTCTGCATAACGAAAAGCTTATCTGCTGGTCTCTCAGTTGTGGTACAGCATACATGGCATACAGTAGATACAATAGTGCAGTGCAGGACAACAGTAAATTGTAGAAATGTATTGTATAGTGAAGTAGTATGGTAGTATGTGTGGGGTAGCTTTAGGTATTCCAGATGGGAGCCAGGTGCAGTAAACTCAAAGTGGTAGAGGGCAGTGCAGGAGTAGTCAAGTAGTGTACAAATCAGTTATATACATAATGTAGTGCATTTATAACAGGTGTCACGCCCAGACTTTCCAGTGATCATGGCAGAGGTGATTATAGCCAGGCAAAGCAATATCACATCACTGTACACCATGTGCACACAGACAATATAATACCTGACATTTAACATGAATGGGAATGAAACTGGAAAACAACACAAAATCTACTGCTGTGAGAAGCAGAGATGATGGTTAAACACTGTAACAGTCCAGCACAGAGCAGAGTAGAGAAAACCACTCTGCATGCACCCAGAAGCATGAGGGGGAGCAAAACTTTACAGGCATGTTTGCGCAGAAATATCATTAGCACAATATCTTTTGTGAATCAAACCTAGAGACAGGGCAGATAGCAGCTGCAAGTGATGCGCTATAGTGCTATCAGCAGCCTCTATCCATTTGCTGCAGTCTATCATTAGCAGCTGAAGAAATTGTGCTATGCAAAAACCCTTTAAGACATGAGTTAAGTTAGGTGAGTAAGTTGGATTTAAGTTAAATTTCACACTGTATGGTTTGAATTTACTCCATTAGATATGTCCAGGAGTGTTGTTTACAACAGCTCTAACGATACAGTGAGTGAAAGGGACAAAAAAATTACTGTTACCCTTTTGTCATTGGTATTTGCGAAAGGTCCGGATCTCAGCCACAGCCTAGGGCAAGGTTTAAAGAACACTTCTGACCATAAATTGCTTCAAGTGTCTGTTGCCCAATAGGCAGAGGATGCAAACAGGCAATACGAACCAACAACCTGATTGTTTCAGGGGTTTCATGACCCCTTATGACAGTTTCCTCCCCACCCAACATCCATCAGGGAAAATTATTAGGTGTATGTATCTCTCTACTTTATATGCATTTCCGCACACTCTGACAGAAAGCTGTCAGCTGCGAGGCTGGAGTGATTTTCCACCGGCATCCATGGAGAAAATCCTGGTTGGATTCAAAACTGCCTGGCTTTTCTGATGTGTAAGAGTGCTGGAGACAGGCCTAACAGGTTTAAGCAGATTAATTAGGGTGTAGCGAAGACTGTGAAGAAATCTCTGTTCCATAGATGCTATATCCACTGACACAGCTTTGCATACCAGCAAGTCCCTGAAATGTGCACACTACCACCCGCATCTCGCTCTAACTCTCTCATAGACACACGCAAACATACTGCACACACACAGAGGAAACACTGTTGGAGGGCAAAAAGTCTGCCATGGCCCCCACCCATCCTTTCTCTCCTTCAGGGTTAGTCCAATAATCATACCCCTCCCTCTTTCCCTGAATGTGTTTATCCTCCCTGTTTCCTTCTCATTCTGTTTTTGCTTAGAAGACATTTCCCCTTGTTAGCGCACTTGCAAGGAAAATGCTATTCTATTAAGGATGATTTTCACTTCCTGTCTCTTCATTGGAACATGGTGTTCATGTAAACATGGTTGCCCATGAGTTGAACAAAAAAAAAAATCCAATATAAGAAAGAAACAGACCACCCAGGGATTTGTAGCTGTGAAAGTGCTGCAGTTTAACACCAGTAATGAAAGTTGGTTGTTTGTGCAGCAGACTGGGTGTTGCTCATGAGATATGGGAAGTGAAAATGAACCCATCCAAACTCAAACCAAAACTTGTTATTTCTTCTACCCTATCTGTGGACACCCATTATATTCCATCTTATCTCACTGCACTGATTGATATTGAAGAAAAGACAAGGGCAGAAAATAGAAGCGTCCCCCCCTTGCCCCTCCCTGAATCCTCATCACCATCATCATTTTCATCATTACATGAAATATGACCGAGAGCATAATCCCACAATGCCGTGCAAATGTCGACGTGGGTTAGCATCAAGAAGACACAAGAGATATGCATGCATCATCTGGCCAGGAGAACATCACTTGTGGGGAGACAGCCAGAGGCTCGAAGGAGGAGACATGGAGAGGAGGGGGCAGAGTGAAGAGGAGCGAATAAAAGAGAATGGTAGAGGGAGAGGAATAAAGGCTGCAGAACAACAGAAGAGAATTCAGAAGAATGTGAAAAGAGAATGAGGTACAATATTGGGGAGGAAATAAGGAAATGAAATGAGTGGGATATTCACCATAGCACAAGCTGGGAAATAATACAGAGGCAATCAGAGAAAATGGAGGCATAATATCCTAGCGCTGCATAATCTCCACAGATTCAAGCATAATGCATAATCTCCACAGGTTCAACAATACACCATGTGCCCTAATTCTGAGCCAATTAAGCGTGTGCCATTTGGTTGTTTTGCATGTGTACATGGGTATGGATTTGAGTGGGAGGAGCTTAGATGTGGGAGTGGATTTAGGATGGGGGTGGGGGAGTCGTCTTATGAAGGGTGCAGACAGCTGGGGTCCCCATGCATGCGGCATGTACTCTAATGCCCTTCACTGACCAGATTAAAGCCCAAATGACAAACGCACAAAGGCTGGAAACATCTGCTCTGGAACACACTGTCCATCCCTCCCCATGCTGAGCTCTGTTGGTCACTCCTCAGTTCCAGTCCCCATGCGGACAACATCTGCAGCAATGGACTAGTGCACATTAACTACTGGAGCATGAGACCAAGCTAACCCACTAACCATGAGAGCATCATCCTCTACACAGGAGCATGGGTGCTTTTCCACATTGTTTCCTTCTGCATTTAATTAATTAAATGGATGTTACCTGTATACTTTCCGATAGCCTGGTTCAATAACAGTGACTCATTCTCCAGTGTAGTGTTTAGATCTTGCTGCTATGATTTTCCTCAGGATGCATATGAAATTGGTCCTTGCATTTGTGCTGTCTTGAGTCATCTTTCCTTTCCCAGTACTCAGCCTGGGGTATAAAGGGTTGTTGCGAGGAAAAGGTAAAAAGAGGAAATAGCAAAGTGTACTGGCTCCTATCTACTGAATGCCACTACATTCACTTAGCCTTGTCGAGTCTATTAAACATTACTCTCAGTTCTGCCAAAAATAACCATTTTCTTACTGCATATAGCAGCTAGGTCAGTCTAAAGACTAAAAAACACTGGTTGTAAACGAAAGAGAGATGTTCTCAAATGTCTTTTGCAAAAAAAAATTTAGTTCTACAACAGATTCATTCATTGTGAAGTATGAAGTTAAGCCAGTATAGGTCCTGTAGCTCACGTCATGTGCTTCCTATCACTTTTAATTCCGATATGGGATTTTTACAGCTGTAGTGAAGGACTTAAGAGTCCTTACAGCATACAGTAAATGGGACAGCAGTACACACAGTTCCATGAAGTGGAAGGCACAAGATCCATACTAACAACCTAGAAACTAAATGGTTTTGTAAAGCACTAAATATCTAAGCTAAAGAATTACAGCTCAATTGGTTTGTGGATTGAGAAAATCAAGGACACTAAATGACATGATGTTTTGGATGTTGGAGATGATGCACTAATGTAGGGAGGGAAGTGTGTAAAGTGTAAATTGAGAAGATTGTTAAGCCAGAAAATGCAGGACTATGTAAGTGAAGGAGAGACCAAAACAGTCTTCCATCACTATAAGGACAGAAAGTAAAGCATAGTGAGGTTCTGTTTAAAAGGCATGCGGTCCAGGATTGCAGCTGTTTCATTAGCCGATCCACCTCTTAGACCCCTGGTACACTGGCTCTAAATCACCCAAAACCACCCAGTCCACCCCTTTGCCCTTGCAACATAAACAGTAACTACTGCATGCTTTACACAAACAGACACATGTCAGATGGGATGGAATCTTATTTGCTGCCTTGTTGCAATTACATCCTGCACAACAGTGGAGAATGAATTGACACACATTGGGTGCAGCACTACCGACAGGATTTGTTGGTATAAAAGGCAGTGACAGGCCATAAAACGGTGCCCACTCTGTCTTGAATAGAACATTTATTTATGGAATAACCTAAGCCAGGTAAAAAGCACGAGGACCTATTTGCTTGTGTGTGTGGGCTTGAATAAAAGAAAGACAGTACGTTCGATGGATTTCATGAATTAATCAAGCTTCCGGATATTCCCTTTCCTTTTTACTCACTGAGGTGTATACTGGGAAGTCTGATGTCATCTTAATGCTGCCCTGGCCCTGGCACTCTCCACTTTTTGT
The DNA here is from genome assembly GCF_021292245.1 of Micropterus dolomieu. Taxonomy (NCBI): domain Eukaryota; kingdom Metazoa; phylum Chordata; class Actinopteri; order Centrarchiformes; family Centrarchidae; genus Micropterus; species Micropterus dolomieu. The sequence goes on from NC_060172.1 coordinate 26,894,374, forward strand.
GAATCAGAGGATATGACGGGTGGAGTTGTTGATGATTTCTTGGCAAACGGATGTGTTGGAGGTGAATGAACGGGCAAAAGGAAGTCTGGAACGTGACACTTAGCAGTTTTAACAGCGCTTTGGCCTAGATTGGTGGAATGTTGGGTAGGCCACATGAATAATAAACCAACTGCAGAGCCCCTCTGGTTGGCTGGTGATGTTCTTTACTCTCATCACTGCAGCCAGGCTTGAGACCACTGACAGGAGTGGATAAGCTCACTCAAATTAGTGGCATGACAAGATATTTAAACAACTTCAATGACTGGCTTACAATCCTACATGATATACCAGAAAATAATAAAAATCCTACTTCATAATACTACTGCTTGTGAATGTGCCAGTGTCCTTGGGTGTTTTCGTTTTTTCATTAGTAACAAATCTGCCTGAAGATGCCTGCTTTTCCACATACCAAGGCAAGTCTTCATGCAGAGATTGCACATCAATTACTGCACAGCAACGATTATGAACCATTATCATTTTGCTGAGAGACACATGACTTAGCTTTGTCACACTCAGATGCACACACAATCACACAGGAGTAAAGGCACTCATGCCCACGCACTGGCACACATATATATGTAATAAGAGCACATGGGCATGCTAGAGGTCAGTTTGAGCATTACTATTATTAATATGTGATTTTAAATTTCTGTTGGACCATAATCCCTTCTGTCCAAACTAATATTGATAACTGACTTCATATAATGGTTATGAAACATGTCTGAATGTAGCTTTCACAAAACAGAAGGCTACACCCAGCTGCAGCTTCAGTAGATGACAGCAGCAATAAGTTACAGCTGTATCTGTAATAGTGTGAAGGCCTCATTCAAGGTCTGCTAATGGAGTAGCTTAAGCCTGCGCCAACTCATCTAAAAGGAGATGTATAGCCATATTTCATATTCAAATGTTGAAACACGACTGCAGTAAATTATAGCCAATAATGTACTTTGTATGGTATCGCAATATACTACCTTGAAAGGCAGACAGTGGCATGTAATGAATCATTTTGTGATCTGTCATATTGAAAATGGATTGTGTGGTATGGTCATTGCCAAGTTCTAGCCCAAATATGATACAAATGACAAACAAATGATCAAATGTCTCTATATGTATAACAGTATAACATGGTTGAATATCCATCCATCCATTGTCAACCGCTTATCCTTATATATATATATATATATTCACTCAGTCTTTTCTAGTGCAACTTTAGCATTAAGACTCAAGGCTACTTTGACAGTAAATATCTTTTTTTTCTCACTGTATGAGAAGCACTGTCAGATAGGTAGCTGGCATCTGTGCCCTTCCACACTGTTTTGCTGGAGGATTTTCAATCTGTGGCCAGGACACCTCAGGCAGACAGGAATGTTTGGTTTATTCATAACAGGGATCCTCAGTCACAGGCTGTCATAGAGCAGCTTGACCTAATATGACCTTAACCAGAGTTTTTCCGCTGACATCCTAAACACAACCACTGTTATACTAATGGATGGCACTGACTGCTGCTGTCATTAGACTGGGCCTTGCAGTGAATACAGCCTAGTGTAGTTTTAGCCATTTGAATTAATGTTGTCAGGATGTACTAATTCATGAGCTCATGCAGCAAGGTACTATTGTTTTAGTTGTATATTTTCTTTTGAAGAAAACCAAATAGCCCTAAACTTGAAGATGTATTTAATAAAACAGTATTTCCATGAAGCTTTAATCATTTACTATATGAGAGCAAATGAAAAAACTCAAAAGTCCCACCAACATCTGTCTTTACAAAGCAATGTTATTGTTTTTGGAGACGTTGTCAGAAATGTGTGATTTTTTGTCCTTTCCATTTACATACATGAGTGGGTTAGAATATTAGAAACACCCCTCAGTATAATGCAGTCCAGTACACCACCACCAATAACCTCATTGCTAAAACATATAATTTAACACTTTAATGACCATGTCAAAAAACCCTGAACATTATAGGTATCATAAAAGTAGACTCTATGGCAGAACAGTTGTATTGGATTGCATTAGACTGAACATATAAAGTATAAAGTATATAAAGTGGCCATAAACATACATACATTTGCTTCTTAAAAGAATTAGAAAGTTACAACAAGCTTCAACACATTAAATCCAGTTAGTATGCTTCTTCACACCAGGCATATGTTTCTTTCAACCAACTGTAAGAAAGTGCACCAAAGCTCTTAAAGGTGTTTGCATGGTCCAATTAACACCAGATGCTAGCCCTTAGCTAACTTACCGAACCTCATAATGCACAGACCTCCAAGGAGTGAGCATGGTCCAGTTAGCACCAGATGCTAGCCCCTTATCTCACTGTCTTCAGCCAAAAAAATATGCATAAATTAGTTCCTCTTGCCTGCTTTGACCACCTCTGTATTTGCACTGTTATAAGCATTAGACCACATTAAATAGAAACAAATAAATCTGCTGTATGGCTTTAAAGCTGTATCAAACCCAATGGCATTGTTTTATTATTTTCTTACACTGACACAAAGACCAAATAAAACACGATGAGACATGTTATTTAAAAGGTTGTGGGGCCATTTCATCATAAGTATTACAGGCAAACATTTTATTTTAATCAACCTCTGCACTGGACAGCAAGTATGCATAGCATGCAAATAGTCCATGGATGTTTTACTTATCTAACTAGAGTGAGAACACAGATGACAGATCAACTATACATTATTATTATTATACATACATTTGACTTCCTGTGTGACCACATTGAAAGCAAGAACCTTATAACAGCAGTTACATCAGACATATTATTAGCGCTGGAATTTTTCTAATTAATTCCAAAGTGTTAAAAGCATTTTGTGTGTGTCTTATGAATTCTGTGTGATACACAATGAGGGCTCTGAGTGCCCTTATTGGGAAAACATTCAACTCTGAGCATCACTCTGGGGCACGGCAGCTTTTTCTCTGCTGCCCAATCAAAAGAGCTCAGGGGTTGTCCTTCCCGACAGCACTGTCAACAACAGAAATTGAGAAAAGGGCTAGTAGTGCTTATTACTGACCACCCGGAGCTACAGTATCTGATTAAACGGACAAAACTTGCCATGACATAAACAACACACATCAAGCTTACAGGAACATTAGTGGGGCTCTTGAACCTTCCGGGTAGAATTTTAGATTTGTGTTTTTGATTGCCTTAACATAGCTGCCTTAAATAGTTATGTGTAGCTCGCTGGCAAATCAAGAAATTGATAGCTGCTTACGCGCTGCCTAACTACAGCAAAATGCTCCTCCTTCAAAAAAAGGCCTCAGTGTGATTAGGATCAGAGATATAGGGGTAGAAAGGATTGCAAAGTGCCTCACTTTTTTCAGAGTGATCACCACTTAAGGCTTTTAAAGAATAATGCTCTTGTAGAGCAGGTATATTGACAGCCTTCGACAAGATACCCATCATTCAAAGAATATGAAATGAAAATACATGGAATAAACATCAAAGTATTTTTATTGCAGCATCTCTAAAATTTCACTTATTTGGCCCAAGGGGACAGCTTTTTCCCTTTTGTGTCACGCACAGTATCACCATTATTTAGCTTTTAGTGAATAATTTCATTCATCAGAACACACTGACCAGAGCAGAACCCCAAGACAATATCTAATTATTTTTTATTTAAATGTTTAACTTAAGTCAATCACTTTATATATCATATAATTTCACAATATTAGAAAATGAAAGTGAAGGCATAGTAATGACAGAACACAAACTTATCTTCAACAGCTGAGAAGGATCAGTTCTAATCATCTGGGTTCACAAAACTATGGTACTCTGTACCAGCTTAACGAGAGCAAGGCAGAGGAAGGCAAACAGGGGATAAGTACACAGGAGGGCTGTTGGACTGTTGGCAACAGATGGTGCAATGTGGCCAACCTATCTACTCACAGAAAACATTGACAGTCTGCCTGGGAACACACAGGGCTGGCAGGCACTAACTTTGGATTTTGTCAATGGGTAAGAGTGAAATGCATGATTAATGGCAACTTTCCACTTTCCAAAACAGCAGAGTGCCTCCCAATAGAAATACTACTGAACCTACTGTAAGTGGTGTACTACATTTTCAGAATCTCACCACTCGTATTGACTAGCTGCTTGACAATATTAATGGCTGATAACCTCATTTCTGATATAAATTTAAAAAAAATCCCTCCCAAAACCCAGCCCTGGATCTACTGGATGCTTGACCAAACACAAATACTTTCTAATCCACTGGCCACAAGGTGTGTGCCAGTTGTAAAGCAGAAATATGGATGGGGTGAATAAATGATTCCTTCCATGCACTTTGAGAAAGAACACTATCTCATGCCTGGAGTAAGCATGGCTTTGACTCCCAAATTATGCAGATTAGGCTACTGTTTACTGCACACTCTACAGTGCTGAACAGCTAAAAGGAATAGCCATCACTGAAGGGAACACATGAAGGAAGCAGAAGATGAGGATGATTTCTCAACAGGGAAGCGACACTGATGTCAAATTTAAATACTTTTCTGGCAACGTTTTCTGGCCTAAATTGAATGATGTTAATAACAACACTATATATTCAGGTTTCGCTTCTTCACACGGGTATTTTGCAGTACACAAGATACATGTATCTAGGCTTAAGAGCTAATACAGTCTTCCTAAAGTTAGAAAGACTAGATAAGCATGGGACAGATGGAACAATGGCAATCCCGCCCCTTTCTATGGACAGTTTTTAAGCACAGGTTATCCTTATGTGCAAAAATGTTCTCACATCTCACATTTCAAAAGACATGGATTGGTGACTCTGAGATGCTCATATGTGTGGGCATGATAGATCAGCTGTAGGTTCCGTGGCCCATTTCACAAAAGGGATTTGTGAGCAATTCTTCCCAGAGATCACAAATGACTGTCTCGCAAATTACAGATACATCTGTGAGTGCTACAGGACTCCCTCATGCTCATGCATGGGTTGTAATTATGCTGTTTGTTTTGATTAGTGAAACGTGTGAAAATGAGAAAGAGGAAACAAGCTCATCTTGCCAATCATAGCTTGCATGCTGCAAATTTGGAGAAACAGGCCCCTGGTCTAAGGGGCAAAATACCTGATTTGCTTCTGCTAATGATAACTCATCTAATTAGTTAATCATTTCTGTTTTATGTTCACTTGCTATTTTATATTGGCAATCAAGAATGCACAAAATAGCAGGTAGCAGCTTTGCCAACTGAAGTGACAAATGTTGCTGGTAGCAGAATATATCAGCTGTGCTAAATAACATTAATTTTGTTAGTAACTTGGCCAAAGGTCAAAATGAAACTCTAGGCAAGCTGGTAAAAGATTGGTTGTCAACAGAGTATTTATCTCTCATGAAACGATTTAGCTGATTGCATCAATTTCAGTAATCAGAACCCTTTTAAAGGATTAGTTCACCCAAATTACAAAAAACAAAAACAAACCTTTTGTATATGCTTGCTAGTGGCATGACTCTATGGATGGCAGTGCAACAACTAATACATGTATTGCAATGATAGACATTCATGATTACTGACCTTTATTTGTTTTTACTTATCCTGTGAAATAGCTACAGATACAGACATCCACCTTGTGCCATCATGGCTTTAATTTGTGCAAACCTGTAAAACTAATGACTAGCCATCAGCTACAGATGTACTTTGTCTATATAATATACAAAAATAATATAATAATATATTAAACTCAGATGGAGAACATTGTAAAATTATACCTGCAATTATACACCATTCCCAGCGTCTACATCTGCCTTTGTTTAAAAATTCTCAAGTGATGTGTTATTTATGACGTGCTCCGTATTGTAGTTCTTGGGTTAGAATCCACAACTGTACCTCAAAGAATTTATCTCAACCATTAATTCTACTCATTCTACTAAAATGTCAAATAAATGTCCAGTGTGTTAAATCTCTCGACAAAATAATTACAATAGTGCACTAAAAAACAGAATCCAGGCGCTAGATTTATATAGCATTGTGGCTGCCTAGTTTGTTGGCTGCCTATAACTGGGATGATTTAATTGATGATTGTCTGGCTGAGTGACTATACTTCTAATTCACTTAGCACAGTTAAACAGAGGGGGACTCATCTTTCTCTTGAGTTTTGTACTAATGAACACCCTTGAACACCGCCCCTCTGCCCACACCTCCCTTCGACATATCACTGTTCATGTCTATCTGTCCCTTCTTAATAGTTTGAGGGAGCTGTTCTAATTCCAGCAACAGCCACTCACTCTGATGATTAGTGCCAGTCCACTGGTGGCCTAGAGGTCACACAGTTGTTTGTTGACGTTGCTCTGAAGTAGTGCTCAGCTGCAGCGTCTGAATAAACAGACTGAAGATGTGAAAAGCTGGCTCGGTGGTTGGCCATGTGTGATTGTACACGCTGACAGCAGGTGATTGTTGATTATTAAAATTACATACTTGGATGTGAGAAACAAGTGACATGTTGCAACAGTAAGAGAAACACAGTGACTCTTGTTTATCAAACAAAAATACAAGACCTTCTAATAATAAACAGACACGGCCTCATTTCTCTGTGAAATGGCTGATGTTATCATTTGTGTCAAATATGCACCCAACAAGACTATAGAGGAAATAGAATTTCACCAAGGGTGAAAATACTCCAAATGTGTGCCAAGTGATGGTCTCTCAGCTAATACATGACATGTTCCACTACTGGATCAAATTTGCTTTTCCTCAGTGTCTTTCTTTTGTTTTTTGTATTGCCAGTCTGAGAAAAACATGGCTGAGAAATCTTACGTAGGTTGGGTTCAGTCATTTCCAACCAAAACTGTGCAATGTAAACCATGTCCCAATCCACACTTCTGTAAGATCTAGCAAAGATGAAATAACCATGCAGATAGAACAAAAACTGTACAACTGTCTTAAAGGACATCACGGTTCTACTGGAGTGAGCCTGAAGTGAGATTATGCACAAGAAGAACAAGAGCAAATGTAAGACAGAACTTCAAAAAGGCAAAAGCTTCAATACATGGTGTGGTAAACATACTTATTTCTTCAAATTTAAGGAAAACTGCTATTTGGGGTGTATTTTGCCTGACATATTGACATATTTCACTTATTTGCCATCGTACCTACAGTCAGTTTAGAAGATTACTACCAACCCAAGACATATAATATGATTTTGCTCGGCTACTGTCTATTGATTCTTTGTCATGAGCGCTACTGTGCAACATGCAGGGAAAAACAACTGTGTAGAAATAAGTGGGGGGTTTTTAAGGCTTGGTTAATTTATAAGACGAACAAATGTTACGAGGTATATTATTTGTTTTTGTCAGGCTGGCAGCTGTGTCTGGCATATCGGCATAATTTACATATTTTAAGCTTTGCTACCATCTTAAACAGCTGAATCACATGGAATGAGTCGGACTGAAAATCATAAAATGCACAATAAACCACCAAAATTGAGCTTGTACAGCAAAAAATGTACCCAAGGGAACAGCATCCCCCTAGTTAGTTAAATTTTTAAGCCACTGGTTGAGATTCAATGTTAGAGCCCTCTAGAAAATTTGAGAATGTGTGTGGACTCTAAGGAAACAGACCATTTTGAGCTAGGCTTACTGTCAGAGCATCCCCACAGCACTTTCATCTACCCGCTTGCCCCCACCCGCAGCATTGCATGACAACTTTGGCTGCAGCAATACTGGCAGGATCCTGCAGTCCCTGAAGGAGTCATGCGATTATGCATCCCTGTAGCCATGATATTCTGAATTACACAAAGAAGACTAGAGGCTGCCTTGGTCATACTGTCTTTTATGTAAGAGAAGCTACAGAAAACACAACCTATTGACACTGTCTGCACAACAGGAGACACACACAGAACAAAATAGGTTATTGTCTGTTATTTCAACTGGCAAACAAGACTGAAATAACTTCATTTGCGGGTGAAGATGTGGGCAAGATATCTGGATGTAGCTTCTACACTAGCTATAAGGAAAAAAACAATGCAAAGAGGATTAAAATTTGAAGCAACTAAATTCCAGAGCCTACACAGTCATTATGTTGCCATCCAGATGACTTAACAATTAGGCAACTGACTATCCCCTAGAGTCTCACAGTAGTCCAACAGCAGGTACTTAACATTTGATGTACATTGGAAATGGGCGTATTTAGGTCCAATGGGTGGTCTGCATGGTCATATAGCAGATAAGGAACACAGAGACTTTTTTAAGTGCAGCCATACCTATAGCAAAATACATAAAAATTCACATAGATCTATACAAGGCTTCAAGAATAAGCGGATATTCTACAATACATCATTCAAGACTCATATGATAGCATTTCAACAAACATTATAGCTGCTCTAAAAAGCATATTCCCCATTTACTTTCTTATTTAGATATTGCTTCTCTATGTTTGGTACTTGATGTTTGCAACACTACTGTGTTATTTGGCCTTCCATATTTGTTGCAAATGCATAAGTAGTGTACCTCTCTTCCAACAATAGAAAAAAATGATTTGTCAATAATAATTGCAGCTCTTACACTTACAATAAATGTGACAAAATGAACTCAGAAAAATGAATTCATAATGGCTGTTTGAGCTGCAAAATACAAATGAGCTTTATTGTATTTAAGGAGGACCAGAAAATCCCCACAAAATCACTCTGACACAGTCATTGTGTTCATAAAGTCGGCCTCTATTCAGTCAAGGGAATCAGTGGAGCAGCTATAACATTTGTCTCTTGACACTGTAACGACAGTTTTGGGTCTCTAGTTTCTTTATGAGAGAGAATTATTCATCTTCAAATTCAAGTGTACTGTTCAAGATGTTCAATGTAAATGTGATGTATAACTCACTGATTACAGTGAGACAGGGATATTGTTATAGTAGCCTCAGCACTAGATACTAATCACCTAGAATATCAAACACCACAATGTCTCATTTTATATGTAAAAGCTAATGCTGTGTCCTGTAACAGGACACACACAGACACACACACATTCCTATTAAAAGGCAGATTTGTGTCCTCTCATACCCAGCATCTCCTTAAGCATTAGTATGTCCAGGACAGTTCACCACTATTGATTTGGGAGGAAAAGGAGAGGAAACTGCATCAGTAAAATAATACAATACAAATACAAGTGTTTGATGTGGAACAGGCGATAAGACAAAGAGAGGATGTGGTGCGCAAAAAGACACAAAGATCTCAGATAATGTCTCAACTAAATCACTATTAGGTTCAGGGCTCTTGTCTCAGTTTTTTTCCCCTATTCTATGATTTCCCCTTAAAGCCAAACACAGATTCAGAGTGGGTGATAAATCAGCACAAGTAAATACCATAATTCAGATAGGGAGTGTCTCTCCCAATTCATATTACAACAAACTATAGTATATATCATAGTCAACTTATAAGGTCCAATTAAATCAACAATTGTATGATTCAAAGGACTTTCATCAGTGGGCATTTAGATGTTTGTAAATTTAAAGTCAAATTGTAATATAGTGTTTGCCTGGAATTCCCTGTTTGTTTCTTGTTTGTGTACTATATCTCTATGAGAGTGAGAAACGAAGAGCAGGAGAGACAGTGTGGGTGTTTGTGTGTGCATACATGTATATCTGTGTGTGCGTCCGAGCGTGTGTGCATCTTGTTCATGGCAAGAAATCAGCTCAGTTTAGCACATAATGGAAATGTGAATAGCCCAGAGCGCCTCTCTCCCACACAGGGAGAGAACTGGCTGGGAGCAGGCTGCATCTTTCCAAATCCAAACAGTGAAAGGGAGTTAGCTAGGTTAAAATCATGCCCCCTTTTTCTCTCCCTTCCTGGAGCGATTCACAGCTCTACCCATACATTACTCAGACAGGTCATCCAAACAGGTCTCACTAGCAGTCTGGAAACATATTCACACACATATGCGCACACATGCTATGCACACGGCTAAGCATACACACACACAAACACACACTTGTAGGTTCAGTGGATAGGTGACGTTTCTCATATTATGACCGATAATATTTTATATGTGGAACTTTAGCACAACAGCCCCAACATGTTATGCTTAATTTAACATAAACTCTACCTTTTTCAGATTCAACATTAACACAATGTCACATTTTCATATACACCACAAAAGGTAACCAACCTCAATACTGCATAACATTTTTTTTTATTTTTCTCTCATGCAACACTGGCATTCCTTTGACCAGGGCATTACCTGTGTACCAAGATGGACATGATGAAAACTCAGACTTACATGCTACTTCTAGAGATGCGTTCCGGCTTGTGGCCTCTCCTAGGTAGTTTCGGGCCACACACACGTAGCTGCCATCGTCGGGCTTGCTCCGTCGTCCGTGGACGATGCGTAGGAAGAAGAGGGACCCGCTGGGCAGCAGCATACGGTGGGAGCGGGGGTTGTCGCGGTCAGTCTCAACGCGTTCCCCATCTTTATACCATTCCACTGTGGGCGTCGGACGGCCCTCCGCCTTACAGTTGAGAGTGGCTGGTTCCCCTTTGGACACAATGAGGTCAGAGGGGTGCTCCACAATGCGGGGAGGGGAGTCTTCCTGGCGGAGACGAGACCCTAGACAGAAACAAGAGAGTAAAAGGTCCCATTAAAGAAATAGTCATAATATTCACATTTATATAAATAATACATTTTAATTTTGCGGCAGTAGAATGGGAGTATTTTTAGGATTAATGCAGTTAACTAGTTACCATAATCTGTACCATAACAGATAGAAATGTGGAGAAAACTTGAATAAATGGTCTATATAGTTTTCGTCTCACACTAACATTATATTTTCACTGTTTTTTAAAAACAAAACAATAAATGTAGGCATATTTATAAATGTGATTGGTTGAATAAAACTAAGAATAATTTCCTTAAGGTTCTTGAAAGGAAAGTTGATTAGTGTCAGGTTCTTACTGGCTGCACTATATGCTGTGTTACTACACTCAGGCTCCCATATTTACTTTCACAGACAGGAGCTGAGGAGTCATTACATCTCATTAGCTTTTTCATTAACACGTTCCATCAAACACTGACATCATCAAACATGTTGTCTCAGTGGGTGTAGAACAGTAACTGCTGCATTGGATTTTTCACTTTGTATTGTAATAGTGTGGATATGCAAAATTTCCAATTCTCTTTCCTCCTTAAATGCTACATTATCATATTAACATGCATAATATTTAGATTTTAACGTGAGTTTTTGATGTCAAGAGAATGCCTAATCCTGACTATCCTGATAAGAATAACGTCATTATGTGTGTAACCGTAACAACCCTTACTCTGCTAATTCTTTTCATTTATTTGGCTCTATGAATACCTTAGCTCAAATCAGCGCTGTTTCTTAAATTCCACTTCTAAATGTCACAGAGGAATGACCCAAATGTAGCACCACTGTGTTTGTTTACGGACATGACAGCAACACAACTCTCATCTTTTTCATGGTGTATAAGCACATTATAATATCTGTGTTAAAAGGTCTTCCTTTTTATGTTGTGTGCATGCAAACAAACCTAGAGTGTGATTTTTGAGTCGCTAAAATTTACTTTTTGGTCTGTCATAAGGCGAATAAATAAATAAGATATAAATAAATTAAAATGATGTTATACGGTCTCTTGTCTTTTTGCCTCCGATGGTGACAAATCTTACAAATTGCACAGGCAACCATGAGGATTGGCAGCTACACAGCAACCGAAATAAAGCTGCAAATGTGAGTAAAATTGATGTGACAGTCTATAATGTTAAGAGGTTTTTTGACAAAAAGCATTCCATTAGCTGGCGCCAATGCACCAAACCATGGCGATACGTTTGTAACATGCTTTTAAAACCCTATACATATGTAACTTGGGTAAGTAATATTTGTGTGGATTCACAACTGCACACAAATAAACACACATTTTGTGGAATACTGTCTTTTTTTTTAATTGGTTGTCCCATTAACCACTCTCCACTGTGGCTAATGTAGAGTTTGAGGCTTGTGCTGTCAGACAAGAGAATTGAAATTAGATGATTTAAGTTGTGGGTGGCTCAGTGGGTCAGTGGTTGGTACTGTCATCTAACAGCAAGAAGGTCCTGCGGGGTCCTGTCAGTCTGTTAGCTCTGGACTGGCAACCCGTCCAGGGGTTTTGCCTGCTTTCTGCTCAGTGCATGCTCCAGCACCCCATGACCCTGAATATGAATAAGTGTGGTTAGAAAATGAATAGACGGATGGATTATTTTACGTGACTGCTTGAATTAAATGTTGGCATTTTAACAGCTGAATAGTCCTGCATTAATAACTGCTCAGGTTATAAATTCAATGATAATTCGGCTGGAGTCTTAAAATAATGATCCTTAGTAAAGATACATTTAGAATACCCTTTTGACCAAAGTGTGGATTATCTTAAGCCTCAATCTTTGTGTCCACCCAGGTCTTTTTTCCCCACCAGTGGGTCTGTTTATGGGGATCTATCCATGGTGCTGAAGCTGAAACTCAAGGTCTTGCACTAAAAAAGCTGGAAAGGAAAATATTGAGGCTTGTAAGCAGGGACCACTCTAATAAAAGTCACTTTGAGGTGACATCTGTCCACCAATACAGTTCGGAGGAACTCAATTTAAGCTTATAAGAGATTCCTTTGATTGTCAAGCAAAGAGCACCTGTCTTCTTTCTGTCAATGGAACATTAAGTTTGAGGTGTCACTACCACAAATTCTGTCTCTGAGCCCTGCCAATTCAAATCAGTAATACTGTTGAAGACTAGAAGAGACAGACAAACATAATCGCATATTACCCACAGTTTTGCCCCGGGCATAGTCAGACACCATCAATAACTTGTCCATCCTTTTCACAGATGTTTCAATACTAAATCGAAAAGGCTGAAATGTACACTGAGTTACCTGTTTATTACCTGCAGAATTGATTACAAGCCACTGCAATGGCCCTGCAGTTAATTCTATTTTTGTGAGGCTTGTTTTTTTTTTTTTTTGAGACTATCAGAGATGTTTTGATTAAACCCCCATTTATGTGAAATGGGGTTTTAATCAAAACAATGGGAACACCTTTCAGCAGCAGTCAAATACAAAACTACAGCCTTCCAAATCACCTTAGAGTTCAATCAACACCTCCCTGAAAAAATGGATCACTATTAACTTTACTTTAAAGATACTTTAAGATTAATTGCAGAACCATTGCATCACATTGCTTTTCGCTTGGTTGCTCTTTATCAAATAACCTGGCAACACATTAATTCAAATGTCCTGGAACCACCCAAATCCACACCCACTTGATCACACCTGCACTTCATTTACTCCACTGACACAGATTTATGTTCAATGGGCTACAGGGGCAAGTTAGTATGAACCCTTCATCATAAGGACAACACTACCTGTTAAGAATCTTAGATATGTCTCAGGTGCAGCTGCATTTATATATATTTGCAGTGCGTCCATGTATTGTATGAGTAACACAAACACTCAGGGTTGAATCTCCAGACCATATGAGTAAGCATCTTCACTATACCGTATTGGACATTTCAGCTATAGGACTTACAGTTAGCTCCGTCATCTGCCTGAACAACCTTTTGCATTAGGCCACAGAATATAACCCAAGTGTCAGTCTAACAAATTTGAAGACACTTTTGAAGGACTTTACAAGCGCAAGACAACAACATATGATATGTAGAGAGTTAAACTGATTAAAAATAATTGATAAACGCATAATTTCTTTGTGAATATAGAAAAAGTTCAGTGTGGACTCGTTTTTTTCATGCCAACACACATTTAAAACCACAATACTTGCGACAATACAGACAATTTTAAAGCTGCCAAACACTGTATTCAAGTAGCCTAACAAATGTGTTCAATTATGGCAGCTTATAAATAAATGAGCAACTATCGTCTACCTAACCCACTGCCCTGGCAGAATATCATACATCAAGACTGCATGAATCAACTATGATATGGCCATTGGCGTGGTGCATTGATCTTTTTAAACACAAACTGAAGAGGAACAACAACAAATTCACATGTGTGATAACATACTCGCTTTCTTCCTGATGCACTTGAACTGTCAAGGCCATGGGTCGAATAGGCTTCGGGTCACAGCTCAGTGTGTTTCCTATAGCGACATAATTTCAACCATAACATTTAGTAATAGATTTATTCATAAACTTACCGTCGGTTTGGGTGTACAGAAGTCCACAGAGAAATAAACATTGTAGAGGACCCATTCTGGCATATTGGCCACGTAAGCTATCGGCACATGAATTCCTCCTCAAGCAAAAAAACCCAGTCAATTAATCAATCAATCCTGTTTTCACTTGTGCGACTTTGTGGCAATTTGCTGCTCCAAGTTAGTGAGCTGAAACAACCAGAAAACTGTTATTTCAGCCGCGGAAAGAAATCATTCTCATTCGCATGTCCATTCTTCCTCTCCAAGAGCGCACCAGTAAGCAGTGGTCTGTCGACTCGCCGACACGTTGGAAATTTCTGCAGTCACCAATTGCAAACATCACTGACGCCCAAAGACACGCCAGTTACCGATGGTTTCCCCGACCGTTCGACCGCATATTTCTGACACTTTACCGGGCCCGACCGCAGGGAAACGCATTCATCCTCACGCGGGACAAGTTGAGAGAAGAAAGGTGGAGATGGGATTCTGTCAGAGGTGAGTAGCTGCACGGTGCAGCACAGCACAGCCCCTCCTCTCCACTCCGCTGCCCTGGGAGAAACTAACCGGCGAATATATCATACACAATAGATGTGAACACTCAAACTCAGTAGCACTCTAGATTCTGGACAGTTTGATGCTGATAAAGATGCTCATTACTGTTTCTGTCCCTTTTCCCCCCCTGGGAGACAGTTTAACACACACAGCTGATAAATTCACCAGTCTTTGCAGCATTTAAATGAAAGTATGCTGCTTTAGACATTTTAATGGTCAGGATTTGTCCTATTGTTCAGTTATTTCTTGGAAAGATAATACTTTCCAATTGCCTCCGGTGGATTTAGATTTTTGTAATTATTGTTTAATTGTATTGAAATGCATGGCTGTCCTTATCAGTTTACAAGTAACAAAAAAAATCATTAATTATCCTCTTTTGTTTTTGTGTTTTTTTTCATAACATTAAATATGCTGCAGCAAGACACTGTGTTGTGTGCACACCTGCAGGACAGTCTACCAGGTTTACTTTTACACATTTAGACATCATGGCATTCCAATTAAAAGAAAAGAAACATCACCAAGCTAAATGCTCTGGTATGCAACATTTGGTAACTTGAGATACAGTAGATTTGTCACTGGAGCCATTTTGTTTCTCTAATAAACACACCCTCTGTCTTGCAGATCTGATCTCACACAATTGATACATTATTATTTATGTATTTTTCTCCTAATGCTTTCAATTCTAAACATGCATCTACAATATCCTGCCAAAAAGATACAATGTGCCAAGGTCAAAGAATTCAAATATAGCCCCCCAGTTTTACTAACTGGCACTGTATTTTCATGTTCATGGGTGAAAAAGAGATTACAAAGGTGTAACACTGTAAAGAAATGGCACTTCATTACTGCCCACTGCCTGAGGTGCTTATCCTGCCTTGTCATCAATACTGCTCAATATTGACAATAACATTATAAATGCAGTGCCTCACCATGAGACTAAAATGAGATGGGTATCAGGTGCTATTGATCCGGAGGGTGAAATTAAACCATTTTTAGCACTGTGTTCACAGCAGTAGATCGAATAACAATTGTGGACGATGGCTCAATAGAGCCTCTATGAAGGTTGTGTAAAGTGAAGACAATCATTTAAATTGGATAGATGTCATCCATTTGAGAATTATGTTGTCAATAGAGTTTTCCTGTCAAATTGTTCTGATGGCTGCTCAGCTCAGTTCATGGTGCTGTGAAGACCTCTTGCAAAAAAGGAACAAAATTGAATTGCTGAATTATCGCTGGAAAAAAACATTCCTAAAAAAACACAATGCACTTTTTTTTTTCAGAAATTAATACCCTCACAAAATCAATCAAGGTGGACTTTAATGATCTGAGAAGGAAATATTCAAGAACATGTTGCTAATTGTACCAAATGAATTCATACACATTAAGCTATTCATCATAAGCACTTACTGTTCAGAATCAATCTCATATCTCTTCCCACAGAGAATTGGGAGAGAGCGTAACTGCAGTAGAGCGAAAGCCAAAATGGTAAAATGCAATGCTTAAATGCAAGAGAAATATACCAATATTCTGTTTAAAAATGTGATGATTAATGAACATCATCCAGTGACATAGTTAAGAGCTTTAGACATGAAATTCAAGAGAGTCTGAACAGTACTGTGTGTGGTAAAACACATGAAATCCGATATTCAACTGAAACTACTCAGATATTGGTAGTTATTACTAGTATTGTATCAACACACACTACATCTACTGTAAATAACAAAAATGAGAGGTTTTAGAGTAAAGCATTAACATGACACAGGATTTGGTTATATCTGTCAGGCCAGTACATTTTAACTTAGTGACAACCTAGAGGTGATTATATAGCAGGTTGTTGTTTAATCTGATACATGCGATTTGATATATATGATTTATTGAACAATTGACTACCCATTGTTTCAAATCTGCACAACTGGGTGGTACTGTGTTGAGATTAGAGGACATCTCCACTTTTTGTCACCACATTAAATACATTGTATATTATGCATAGATTTTGTTTTAATGTTGTCTTGCTGATAAAACACTCTAAATGGCTTCCACAAAGGTCCACTTAGAAGCCACACATTCCTTAAGGAAAAATGCGTAAATCAAATTTATTTGAAATATTGTCAAGCACTCCTTGCTCTCTTGCTCCATTTACATTGTATGAAATCATAACACCAATATTATGTATAAAATCACAATGGTTTGGAAAACATAATACTCTGAATAAATAACATACATCAGAGAAACTGAGTTACACTAACGAGCATCTTTGACCAAACCAGTCTTACCTCACTTTTGGCAAGAAGATGCAAATTAGCACATCCTCTAAGAATAGATATGAAACATCTGGGGAAAGTACCTTCATATATATGGCTGAGAGATAGAAAATGGTATTAAAATGGAGAAATCCAGGAGAAAATGGCATGTGGTATAAGTAATTGCATAATGGCATTTGATGTCTAGCATGAGGTCAAAACAAGAGAATGTAGGTTTAGTGAGTGAGGTGATTTGATGTTTATCTTTGAAGTTGAATAAGATAAGAGAGGCAGCGAAAGACTCCATCTCTCATCATCACACACAGGGACCGACATGTTTCCAGGCAACGTGGGCTTCTGCTGTCTTTCTCTCACAAACCAAAATCAAAACGGCTACTGGCTCTCATTAATCTACTTCTCTCTCTCTCTGTTGATCACACATAGGAGACAGTGTCAAGGTCACAAATTTTGTCCCCACCATTACCTACTCATAACCGTGTTTGTCCAAGCCAGGAGTGTTGGAGGTAACAGATGGTGTGTGTGACAGTGTGTTCAACACCAGGCATGCTCAGCCCTAGTGAGAGTAGACAGAGTAGACATGTGTCCTGACCACAAAGCCCAAACCTGTATACAAGTGACAAGCGTCTGTCTAACAACTTAGGGTGTTCAGTCCGGTGGATGCCTTTTACAGTGCCTTGTAATTTACACCAATGATTTGAGTAGTTTCATGTTATGTACAACTAGAAATTTTAAAAGCCACAGTGAACAGTATTCACAGCTTCTGTCAAAGCTATACTGTATCATCCAGCATTTTAAATTGCAGCATTAGAATATTTGAACACTGTTGTTGTGGTTGGGCTTATCTCCAAACATTATAATGCAATGTGTACAGCTTTTTGCTGTACGGGTTGTTGAACCAGTTTTTGAGGTTCAGTTACAAGATGATTGCACTGCATTTAGTTAATGTACAATGCATTAACAGTGTAATAGGGCAGCTGTGGCTCAGGAGGTTGAGCAGGTCATAAGGTTGGTGTTTGGATTCTCGGCTCCTCCATTCTGCATGTTGAAGTGTCCTTGTTGAACCCCAAGGTATGAATGTGTGCGAACGGGGGGATTTTCACATGAAGTGTACAGCTCTTTGAGTGGTCGGAAGACAAGAAAAGTGTAATCCATCCAAAAGTATAATCCATTTACCTTTTAATAGAAACTTTGATGCTACTTTTTCGCCTTGCTAGTCAGATTTCCATGTTATGACACACAGTAGAAGACATCCAATCAAACAATATATTTTTTAAGTTTTGCCTTATTGAGAAAAGGTGCATTTTTATACTAAAGATTTATATTTTTATATAAAACTTCAATTAATAGCCGAGTCCCAAATAGCCACCTATCTCCTTTAGTGGCCTGGTGTGGGAACACATTTTGACAAATAAACGCAGGGCCCCATTAAATGCCCGGTCTGGGATTTTATAGAAGTTCTTTGTATGTATGAAACCTTTTAAACCCCGTGCGGTCAGTTTCAGTTTTGTGCAAAAGGAATTAATGGCCTGTCCCAATGCTAGTGATTTTAGCAAATAAAAGCCCGGGCTATTATTCAAAGTTTTACGGTAGGCTAGTTTCAATGAAGAAAGACATCAAATATGGGGCAGAGGAGAAACGTGGTACATTGTTCCACTGTGACCATAAGGTCCAGTGAGCACTATATATCTATCTATCTATAGTACCAATTAATCAACACCCCAGAAGCTCTTAACACTGGCAGAGAAACAGAGAGAGAGTTGGAGGCGGAGCTTCATTACGAGGCCCACCTCCTGCCAAGACATTTATACCAAGTTTACATGACTCACTCCGAAAATCCACGGAGTCTGTGTGCGTCATGGTTGCCGGAGCCAATTGCAGCCATTCTAGTCTTTGCTCACACCAGGGCTGAGTTCTGGGGCGAGTTCAATCTCAAAACGTTTTGCACCGGTTTGCAACGTTTTCAGATTGAACGGCATGTTTCCTTGAAACGTTGTGCAACGTTCTGCAACGGGCTTCGGGGTATGTTTTCTCCTGTTTGGAGGGCGTGTCTCATGTGTTACCCAATCAACTGCAACAAGTTTGTAAATACAACGGCGTTAAAAAGCCAGGAAAACGCAGTGCGCTTGCATACACGACAGGGTGTTCAGGGGAGCACCGTTTCCATTGAAAAAAATGGAAACGGTGATCATTGTTTGTTTGGGAAACATGTTCGGTGCTTCCTTACAAATGCAACATGAGTTAGTCAGGGGCTAACTAAAGAGAGGTAATGCAAGCTAGAGCCTGACCAGTTTGGGTTTTTGGGGGCTGATGCCGATATAAATGCAATCAGCTCACATCGGCCGATGAATCGGTCGGGCTCTAGTGCAAGCCGATTGTGAAGGTAGCGAAGGTCCAGCTGACTGCTCAAGGAGCAAATCCCTATGGGTGATTTCCTGTTTGAACAGTCCCAACACAAAACTACACAGTAGACATAGAACCAAGTCATAAAAACTGATGATCACATGGCAGTAAGGGAGCAAGGGAGTTTTGTATTTGGAAGCGATTAACGTAAAGCCTTATATCAAATGAAATATATATAGTGATGCTAATAATTATCTCTACAATATAGGTTCCTCTGAGCTCTTACTGTTACTACGGTTTCCGGATAGAGACTGTTCTTTAAAATCTCAAAAAAAAAAACAAAAGAACTGCATCATAGCCCTCGAGACACTTTTGAAGTAATGTGCAAAGGACTCTGGAAATCAAAGCTAGACATAACAAGGTGTCTCTTCTCAAGAGATGTAGTTTTCTTTCTTGAAGATGAGTGGTGTTGTCAATGTGTTACTATCACTTTATTCTCTTGCAGTGGGCACATTGCTTCCTCTGTATACCTTCACGCTCCACAAAACACCATGAACTTTTGACAAACCTTGCTAGAGTGGAGAGAGAAGGGCCCAATCCTACCAACTCCATTTAAATGCTTTCAAGGTGAAAAAGGCCCCATTCAGCTTCTGGAGTGGAAGAGGCACTTTGGAGGAAACTGGTGAGATATATCCCTAGCGATACAGATGTGAAGGAGAAAGAAATGGTTTGTATTTAATCAGGCGCAAGGACATTTACACCATTTGTTTTTCCTCTGGATGAGCACAAGGGTAAAAAAAATAGAATAACAAGGAAGAAAATGCTAAAAGCAATATGAGGGAGAAAACCCGGGAAGAACTGTGCTCTTAACATTTTCAAAATGGCAGATAATAGACTTCTCCCATGCGTGTAAACATTGCAATTCCATAGAAATGGCCTCTTTCTGTGTCTCAAACGGGTAGTCATGGGTGAGAGAGTTATGTGGCACTTGACTCTTAATCTTGTTAGATGTTTCTAAAATGGTATTGGTACTCTGGTTTTAAAAGGAAATAGGAAAAAAATTAAGAAGGAGTCTAAAAGCGAGCATGTGTCAGTGTTGCCAATTTGAATACTGCTTCCACCAGTAAGGTACTTTCAATAAATTTGAACATATTTACTATAGTTTCATTGTAAGAAATTCACCTACAGTATGGAGTTACTTGTACTATATTATGAAGATGAAACAAGAAGTATGATCTTATGTTGCTGTAACCTTGCTTCTGATACTTTCCATCCCATTATATTCTAAACAGTTGATAGTAATACCGGTATCCAACTCTTTAACATAAAAATCAAAGGAGCACAGACTTTATAAAAAATGTGAACCAGGATATATGCTAAGCAGCAGCTTGCCCTACTTTTTTTTATGAACATTATAAATAGATAATTCATTTTAATTCATCTAAGGTCAAGTATCTGGTCATTTTGAATTGAAATTGCATTTTGAAATCAAATAATATATTTTAATATTACTTAGCACATCAACCAAACCTACATCCTCATACTGAGGCTAGAGGAGTATTATGGAGAGTTTATGTTGATATAGTTTTACTGAATTTCAATGAAGAACATCCATCCTCCATTTCCACATTTAGACAAAACAAATGTTTTGAATGATACCTGAAGTGAATGATGGCAATTTGTAGAATTTTATCAGCACCATTGTTTTTCTTTGATTCCTAACAGTGATGTTCTTATAATTTGTGATACACATACTACCGAGTAGTGGGATTTTATGCCATCAGGCATCTGTATGTGTAGGCACACTCTTGAGAACATATTAACTCAAGAATAATACATGCCAGAAACCTAATGCATACACCGAAGGTTTCCCTTAGAAACATGTCGTGCACTCCGCTATGGTAGATGATCTGATTAGATTTTGGAGGACTTCTGCTGCCTACATTTGCATTTCTGTGAGGAATAATACATTTATTTTAGACTACTGTCAGGCATTGTTTTTTGTGGATAAATGGTGAACTGCTTCTTTAACAGGGTCCTGTGATCCAAGCAGAAGAACTCAGGAGTGTCAGTGAGTTAAAGTAAGGGGGACAGAGAGTTTGACCATTGATTTTGTGCATCACTTTGTGTCTCCTGACCTGTCCCTGATGTTCATGAGGTTTCTGGTTAGTGACCGAAAGAACAAGATTGTGGATACAAGTGACAGAGGGTTTATGGCTTCACTCTGCGTGACAGTGTGAGGTATTTAGTGATCCACAAGGACCTTAGTATTGGTGTTGCTTGTTATTTGCATCTCCAAAACCAGTAGGAAATGTAGTGTTTTTTCTGTCTGTAAAAAGTTATTTCTTTATCTGAGTCTGAATTCTTATTATGTCCACCAAACGTAAGCCTGGATAGAGATCATACGTTTGGTCGTGTGTGCATGTGTGTATCTGACCGAAGTTAATCTTGCGTACGATGATATATCACACCTGTTTGAGCCTTTTTGCACTGGCTCCCTGTTTGTTTTAGGATTGATTTTAAGATGTTATTGATTACTTTTTACGGTTCTCCATGACCTGGCTCCAGGTTATATTTGGACTCTTTAACTCCACACATTTTTGTTAGCTTGAGCCCAGGTTGAAAACTAAAGGGGACAGCGCTTTTGCCATCAGGTCCCCGAGGCTCTGGAATGATCTGCCTGAGGAAATTACGTTGTCTGAGTGAGTGTCTAAAATGTCAAAAAACGCACTTTTATCGGAAAGTTTATCTTGATTTTATCAGAGCTGTCTGTTTATTTTGTATCTAGCATAATTTAATATTGTATATTATTGTTATTTCTCAATCTTATTGTTAATTTATTCTGACCATTATTATCACTCACTGTGATCTCTCTGTGAAGCACTTTGGTACTTTGTTTGATAAGTGCTCTAAAAATAAAGTTTACTATTTTTTCCATTAATACTACTGGACCTAACAGCCCAATATTTTTGTGCACATTTAAGACCTCTCCTGGTTGCGGTGATTCACAATTTATGTTGACTGAGCCTACTGTAAAGCTTAAACTATTGTCTTTTCAGCAGTATTCGCCATTAAGACATACATTAAGACACAGCAAAAGGCATTTCCAGAAATATGCTAGCTTAAAAACAAAGTTACACTGTAAAAAAAATCTGTAATTTTAAAGTTTTATTTCTTTTTATTTCACAGTTCTTTTTCATGTATTTTTGAAATACATGAAAATATCCAAAAATTGCAAAAATAAACTGTGAATTTATATGTCTAATGTAAAATAACATGAAAAACCTGTAGCTGTGATTAACCATAACATTTCTGTTATTTTAAAGAAAATATTGGGTTTTTTTGACGTGAACAAACTGTTAAAATACATTCATGAATTTCCCGTATTTTCACAAATATTATTTTTATTTAAAAGAAAAAACTGTTTAATACTGTAAAAACATTTCTTAAACTTGGTACAATTAGTAACAGTTAACCGTAACAAAAAACATTTGTTCTATAACTTGACATAGATTTTCTTGTTAATTGACAAATATCTCCTTTAATTATGGATATTTGGAAAATAAAAACATTGAATAAATGTTATTTTAATCAATATATAGTGTCTACAAGGATTGTTAAACGGTCGAAACACAGTTTTGATCATTGAAAACAGCCATAATTACTGTAATTTCACAGCTTTTGACTTTTATTATAATTCTTAGATAACAAGTTAGATTAACATAGTATATAATTGCCCCAAAGTGGTAAAATTACAGAAAGGTAATATTTAATTTATTGTTAAATGACAGGCGTTCACACCTTTTAATGGGGTTAAAAAAGAAACCTTCCTGTAAAATTACAGGTTTGTGATGAAAAATTAATTTTAATGCCATTTTACAGATACTTGATTGAAGAGTCTTAGCTATAGGTGTATTATCAAAACCTAAAGTAAACATATTTAAATCCTGTTTTTTCATAATTAAAAATTACCACATGTTCACATTATTTTACATATATCCATTTATCCTATAATAGAGACCAGAAACCCATTTTGAGTAATCTGGTACTAGGGTTATTTATGACAGTTTGAGACTTCCTTAAATGTACTTAATTTGAGCAAACTCAAACATTTATTCATTTAGCTGACGCTTTTATCTAAAGCAACTTATAGTTGAGATCATGAGGATGGGTCACAGTCGGGGATTGAACACAAGTTCTCTCACACCAAAGGCATGTGTCTTATCCATTGCACCATCACCACCCGACAGGCCTTTTAGAGTACCACCATAATACAAATTCCCACATCTGATACTATTTATAGACCATTTATTCAGTTCCATGCTCACAACAAATAAGCCACACAAGTCAAACATTTCAGTGTAAAGAATTGTTCTCCTGAAAAAAAAGTAGTTTAGTTTTTATATACCTTATTGACGACATTTCTAGATCTATTCATTAGAAACCTAATTGGGTCAACATAAAAAATATTTTGGATATTGTTAGACACAGCTCCAAGATTAAAGTGCAATCTGATTGTAAAGTAATTGGAAAATATTTCTGGCATTTTGCTTTGATGGGACTGTACAGAGACATGAAAGGCAAAGGAGAGGGGGAAATGGTGGTTTTACATACAGTGAACTTAATGCTCAATCCAAAGACTTCTTCCCTGGTTTCAATATGATGAATGAATATGACTTTCTAAAGCCAGTTTTTGTATCTGGTAAATGTTGTTACGGCTGTATGTGTTTCTCTGTGTTGTGCATCCTTGTTCCTTTTCTGTCCTCTAGTTCTGCCTCAGGAGTGCTACAGCTGATTGCTGAATTAGGTCCACCTGGCCTTGCAAGGCAGTGCACAACTGTGTGCACGGGAGTTGGGGAAGTCCAAAATTTCTAAATTAAGTTGGTATATAAAAAAGATGCAAATATATGCTAGTAGAAAGACAAGTGCAAATGTGAAGTTTTTCTTGGCAGTCCAAATGAATCTATTTGTTTGCAAGTCTTTGGTATGCAAGCCAAAAGTACATTTTCAGATTCGACTGACTTTGCACAACAAAACCTCTGGATGACCTAAAGAAACCACTTGGGTTCTTAACTCAATTGGAAAACATAAACAACGGCAAACAAAATCAACAGTATATCTATCCAAGGTCTGCAAGACATTAAGTAAGTTTCCCTTAATAATTGGTATGGTGACCACATTCTGGAGATGTGTTAGTCCATAGCCCTCTACACAGAATTGGGGAAGAATTCAAGTCTGGTGGCTACATGGCTGCAAAAATGACAGAGCAGATAACCACTCCCCCTCCACCACCAGCTCTTCCATTAAGTGTGAGCAATAAGCAAAAGGCAGATGATCTACTCTAGCTTGCCGTTCCTTACATCCAAAAAGCTTGACAGCGTTTGATTTACAATATAACTGCATTGAGAAATAGTACTGTGTGATCTGACGGTATACACTATATTGCAAAAGTATTGGGACACCCCTTCCGAATCATTGAATTCAGATGTTCCAATCACTTCCATGGCCACAGGTGTATAAAATCTAGGACCTAGGCACGTGGACTGCTTCTACAAATATTTGTGAAAGAATGGGTCGCTCTCAGGAGCTCAGTGAATTCAAGCTTGGTACCTGTGCAAATTTCCTTACTACTAAATATTCCAAGGTCAACTGTTAGTGGTATTATAACTAAGTGGAAGCGATTTGGAACAACAGAAACTCAGCCTTGAATGGGTAGGCCATATAAAATCACAGAGCGGTGTCGGCGCATCTGTAGAAGCTGCCAACTTTCTGCAGAATCAAGAGCTACAGACCTCCAAACGTCGTGTTGCCTTCAGATAGCTCTAGAACAGTGCGTAGAGAGCTTCATGGAATGGGTTTCCATGGTCGAGCAGCAAGCCTTACATCACCAAGTGCAATGCAAAGCGTCGGATTCATGGAGAAAAGCACCCCGCCACTAAACACTAGTGCAGTGGAGACGTGTTCTCTGGAGTGAAGAATCACGCTTCTCTGTCTGGCAATCTGATGGATAAGTCTGGGTTTGGCGGTTGCCAAGAGAATGGTATTGGCCTGACTGCATTGTGGCAATTGTGTAAAGTTTGGTGTGGGGGTGTTTTTCAGGGGTTGGGCTTGGCCCCTTAGTTCCAGTGAAAGGAACTGTTAATGCTTCAGCATACCAAAACATTTTTGACAATTTCATGCTCTCAGCTTTGTGGAAACAGTTTGGGAATGGCCCCTTCCTGTTCCAATATAACTGCGCACCAGTGCACAAACCAAGGTCCATAAAGAGATGGATAAGCGAGTTTGGTGTGGAGAACTTGACTGGTCTGCACAGTCCTGACCCCAACCCGATAGAACACCTTTGGGATGAATTAGAGCGGAGAGTGCGAGCCAGGCCTTCTCATCCAACATCTGTCCCTGACCTCATAAATGCTCTTCTAGAAGAATGGTCCAAAAGTCCAATGAACACACACACACACAGCGGATTACCAGTTTTAGTATATAGTACAGTATTTTGATGTTTTTATTAAAGGAAAATCTAGTATTTGCAGGTGTTGTATCATTCTTTTTTCAATATATATTGATTATATTAACAAGATTTTTATGTGAAATTATATAATAAAACTCTACTATAAATTTTAAGCCTGATTATTTGTATTATAGCAGTGTTCAACTATATTTAAAGGTAATGTAATTGTTTTTACAGGTGTATATGTTCTTAATTAAACAATAAAAGCCCCAAAAATTGCACAAGATTATATGTAAAATTAAAGTTACAGACTTTTCATTATGGAATATTACCGTATTTTTACAAGTGGGTTATTTTACAGTATTTTTCTGCCGCCCCAGCTGCCGGAATATTTCCGTTCTTTTACGAGTTGGTTATTTACTGTTATGTAACGGTATTTTTCTGGCGCCCCAGCTGCCAGAATATTTCTGTTTTTTCACTTTTTTGTTTTTGATAGTGTAGTATGTTGCAGGCCGCATTTTGGCCTTTCATATCCTTCTTTTTGTTATCTTCGCCACCATCTTGACCATGAGGGACAAATGAGATTGAAGTGAGATTGAACTCACCTCAATCTCTTTGGAGGGGAAAGGGAGGTATAGGGAGGTGTTTTATTTTGTGGTGTATTACAACAAATTGTTCTAAATAAATAATGTTGAAATTCAGATGTTTGGATTTGTCATCCCTTTTAATGTTTCCTCATTAAGTTTATGCTGTTATGCAAACCCAGGACACAATACCAATACACTATTCTATGCATCTAAAAGAAAATTGAGAATAAACTATACAAAAAACTTTATTTAAAAACACTGCATATGTGTATGTAAGAATACTTACACTATACTACCTATCAGCAAATAATTTGTTTTAAATCTTGAGTTCAAGCTAGTCTTTTTAAGATAGCATGTTGGTGCAACAGATACAGTAAGCCCTGATATTACTGTAAGTGAAGCATTATATTAGAGTTGATCATCTCCCTAGTGATGACAGGAACATAGAAATGAGATTAGCTTAGTTTGCAGGTGACTCACTTGGCGTAAAAATTCAATACTCCTAACTCTCAACCTTGGAAAAAAATTGTGTACTACACAGCCAAGGACACTGTGTTGTGCATTGTTGCTGTCTGAGAGACAAATGGCAGCAGAACAGACCTATACTCACACAAAGCCTTTTAAATCTACACTACCCCAACATTACTCAGACACTCATGTTGCCACAACATTGAACCCAGTCATTTCTGATCTCACCATTAGTTTTAACAAAAATGATTGGGTTCCAAGAGAACTGGGGATGATGATATGCCTCATTATGCTAATGCAGCAATGATTCATATCCCATGAAACAGGCCCAACAGTACAATTCAGCTGGTGGATATTGAAATTTAAATTGGTTGAAGAAGCAGAAAAGAGCATTAAGCACAGAAAGTGCAACACTCTTTTTGTCCACTTGGCACACTTGGGGTTCTGTCACTAAATAAACTAATCTAGAAGGTGATGGTGAATGTCACTTCCAAGGGTTAAAAGTTTGCAATGGCATTTATGTGCAAGTGTGATGTCCAGAGTGTGATCACATTTGTGTGATGTAATTATTTGTTTTTATGTCATTTCAAATTTTGACATTAAATCTGTAGCAGAGCTCCACAGTTATTTCTCATAACTGAGGCGATTTCAGCAAGGACAGACCCTGTCTTCCTGTCTCATCATTCTTTCCTGTATTTCAGCTTTGTAATGTGTTAAAACCTCACATAAATTGTTGTAGTTTGTTAGCCAATGTTGGGAGATAAGTTCAGTTCAAGTACAAAATTAAAATGAATGGGTTTTGAAAATTGGTTCCACTTTTATAAGTAACAAAAGCAGCACGGTACTCATTTACCCTATTCGTGAGCATTTTAAGTGTAATATGCTCGCTTATTTTGGGTTAAATCAATACACTGGCTGGTTTTATAAACTATTTAGCATATTGTAATATTTTTGAATTGTGTTATATTTGAAACTGTGTTGAAATGCTTTAATTTACACATTCGTAGCTATATGTTTAGTGATTAATATCATACTGTTACCAAGTCTGGGTAATACTGAATGGTGTCCATATATCAGTGTATTTTACAATGCTATGCAAATATATATTTGGAGAGATGAATGTATGAATGAAAATGACAGAGGCAAACTGTGTTTATTTGGGATTTGAGGTTTTATTAAGTTTTTGAATTTGCTTTTTAGTAATCAGAGTTACTCAAGTATTTTAGTCCTAGCTATGAGTGTGGAAAGGCAAGACATGTGCAGTAATGATAAATACTGGTAAAATGTAACAAAGACAATGCGCGCAGTGTACAGTGAATATGGAAATAAATACAAATGTAGAGATTTCAGCAATGGCAGACCACATCTCCCTGTCTCATCATTCATTCCTGTATTTCAGGATAAATAACTTTTTATGGGTGCATCAGCCTGGTACCTGTACCACAAGATTTATTTGGAGGAAGAGAATACAGTGAGGACAAGGGCAGATTGTGTGCTAGGCTAACGTCCTATGTAGAGCACACAGCCCCCATTCGATGCACTGGTCAGCTGTTCGTCTGTTTCAGTGATAGTGTAGTCAGTAAAACCCTGTCCAAGAAGAGCCTGGCCAGCTGGCTTTGTGAGTGAATCTCCCAAGCCTGTACATGGGCGGGAACAGATCCACCCTTAGCGGTGCGTGCACATTCCACTCGGAAGTGTGGAAGCGTCTACGACCCTTTTTAAGCGGGGTTTGTGTCAAAGAGATCTGCACAATGGCATCTTGGCCCTTACTGTGCCTGTTTGTGCATTTCTATCTCTTGGATATGTCGGGCTTCTTCTCGGGATCCAGCTCCCAAGTGCAAACTAGGATCTGAAAAGTGAGGATCTGGTGTCTACTGGGTGTAGAGGGGGAACATCCACTGGGAGTGCCTGACGTTTCAGTGAGAAGTCAGGGCAGTGCAGGTGTTAATGGTCAGGCCAAGCCCTTATTGGTCCAGCGACCTTCTCAAGGGTGTGCCACCATTCTGTCACTAGGTGATGTGGTAGTCGGGGCTTTGGCCGGACTGTGGCCGACCGGGTTGGTGTGGTGGACTTTGGCTTGTCGTGGCTAAGGGGGACAGTCATCGGGCTCCACCCACTGTACCCATAGAGTCTAGTAGAGGGCGGAGCCTGTGTGAGATAGAACAAAGGTTACAATGTGGTAACCCTAGTTCAATAAGCACAGGCCCTCTACCAATGAGCCCTGCCGCTCCGACGCTATCTGCTGAAGAGGCGATCGGATGCTGAGGAAGTAGGGACACTGCTATTTATACGTCACGCATGTATCGGTAGCGATGTCCTATTGGTCGGCTACATGCACAATAAAATTTCAGTGGGCAAGTGCGTGTGTGTGATTGGAGGAGGTAGAACCCATAGAGTCCAGTAGAGGGCTCCGCCTGTGCTTATAGAATTAGGGTTACCATATCGTAACCTTCATTTTTTCACAAGGAAAATTCTAATAAGTGAACGAAGCCATTGACTGTAAAATATAATTAAACTTGGAAAGAATAATTATTAATAATGATAACCTAACTCCACATTGTCAGACAACCTGTTAATATATGTGATCTGATCTCAGGACTGATTTAAGTCACTCATTACATTGTATAGCATTTTTAAATAGATAAACAGCACAGTTAACCCTTCCATTATGTTAGGGGTCAGTCTGATCCACAACATAATGGATGCAATGTTTTAAAATGTGAATTTAGTATACATTTTTAGGAGAATCCATGTTCATTTTGTGGTGTAGCCTCAAATGGATTAAAATTCAAAACCGTGTTGAATATGAGTTAACTTATGGATGGCTTGTAATTCTACAATTACAAGCTCTCAGATATGATGTATCAGCTTCTACCGCAGTGTAACTGAGCTCATCACTCCTGGCTCCCACCACACTGGATAAAAAAACATAAAAAAGCTTGCAACACTAGCTTGTATTTAAAAGTTAACCTATGCCTGCTGGTCCATGGTGCCTGACATCAAAAGGATCCTTGCAGTTTATGCAAAATGCATGGTGGTTGAAAGAGCAGAGACCAAAACTGAAGAAACGGCAGGAGTCTAGTAGATCAACCGGGAAGGCTGTGATACAGCCCGAAGGTTGTGGACAATTGAAAAGAATTAGACATGTCTTGGTAGATCTGCATTAAAGAGATCAGTGTCTAAGGAGAAGCTCACTATTTGTGGCTAAATTAGATAATAAACTTAGATTGGCCGATGAGTAATTAGGTTTAGAAAAAAAGGTAATTGTGAGGCTGTTTGACTGAGAACATACACATGAATGTGCGACGTTTAACAGAACAGCAGTAACCGATGCATACCTCTGTTGGTATGGGAAACTGAATCTGTGATGTATATCTTTGTTCCTGAACTTAGTTAATGTTATAACTTCATTTGTCAACTCTAATAGGAGACTTAGCTGTAGTGATGACCCCAGGTGTCACTCCAGTAAATCATCCAAACTATAGTTCTTGCACTATCCACTGATGTCATAAGAAGCATGAAGTGAATGGCAGAGGCAGGCGGCGTTGGTGATAGAGAACGTTGTCAAGTATTATTAATGTTACATGTCATCCCTATTACTGTACACAGGATTAAATATTGGCATGGCAGTGAATTCCTGTAATGAATGAGAATGTATTACTTTTTCCCCTTAACTGTTGATTTGTATGCTGAATGATATATTTGTAGCTATATATTTGTGAGGGATGACAATGATATGAGCTGGCAGGTGGATTAGTTCTGCTGTTATCATTATGCCTAATTAATAGTTAAATTCAGATAATGCAAAGCTACCAGAAAAACAAAGCAACCACAGTGCTTGGTATAAATGACACTGGCTAACTCTGAGGAATACGCTTACATTTTTAATTTCATTTTAAAACAGTGATTGATAACATCACAAGTCACATGGCTGGCATTTCTGCGGTAGGCACAGAAAGTAGTCAATGTACAATAAATGAAGCTAAATATTACCATTGTGTAATTTGTGTAACAGGATAGAGGGTTTTTTATTCACGACAACCCCTTTTTAAAAGAGTTTGAAACATGGCTAAAAAGTAACCAATTATAGCGATAACCAATATTTATACTTAATATCAGAATTTAAATCACAACAAATTCCAAAAATTGATAACCAATTAATTAATTGAGTCAAGTTCTTGACTCATGTACAGTGACAGTAATACTTCATAAACACAAACAATTACACTGAACAAAATTATAAACGCAACACTTTTGTTTTTGCTCCCATTCATCATGAGCTGAACTCCAAGACCTAAGACTTTCTCTATGTACACAAAAGGCCTATTTTTCTCAAATATTGTTCACAAATCTGTCAAAATCTGTGTTAGTGAGCACTTCTCCTTTGTCAAGATAATCCCTCCACCTCACAGGTGTGGCATATCAAGATGCTGATCAGACAGCATGGGTATTGCACAGGTGTGCCTTAGGCTGGCCACAATAAAAGGCTGCAGATCTGCATGATTCACGTGGGTCACATTTTCAGGTCAGAAAAATCACATCCCTAGTTACTGTAAGTGCAATAAAACCTTTGTAAAATATTTCATCAATGCATATGTTCAACAAGCACAAACATGTAAACCTGTACAATGCAAATATAGCATACAGTGACATTGCTGTTGTAAACATGTGTACTGTTGCTGCTTTAGAAATAAAAGTTATATTTAAAATATTTAATCCTGTTCTGTATGTATTATTTTTAAAGATAATATTTTTAACAGCATTTTTATTAGTGAAAAATCAGTAAGAGTACTGATAAAGGACTGCACTGATAAGAGTAGTAGTATCATTAAAATCGTGATGATATCATAAATGGTTTGCCTACTCAGTTGCTGAAAGACATCAAACACCAATTATGCAGAACAGAATATTATCAACTTTGTAATAAGTGAATAATATTCTGTTAGCCCTAAATGGCAATGTCCACAACCATGGGGTACCGCCCCGAACACACTTGGGTCCCCATTTTCGGTTTAGCTCTTGCATGTGCCAGGATTATACTAAGGGACTGGAAAAATATAAGCACACCTTGTTAAAAGGACTGGATCGAACTCGTTAAGGGTATAGCCTCTTCCGAGTTAATGCTAGCCAAACTGAAAGATTCTGAGGTGAAGTGTCCAAATTCAAATGAAATGTGGGCCAGATTCCTCATATTTATTAATTAATTGTGAGGATCATTTGATGGAAATGTGTAATAGAAAGGTGGTGACCTATCATGGTGTGCTGTGGTTTCTGATTTCAGTTTTTGTTTTTTGTCTGTGTTAGCGTACTTTGCTAACTGTAGACCAACACGTGAGAAGTATGTTTTGTATGTAATGGTGCATGGTGTTTTAGAAAACAAAATCCATTTAAAAAACAAACATTTTGCAGCTGAAGCAGCTGACCTTTATCTACATGTGTTTGTGCATGCAACCATGCTGCTGTAGCTATACTGTTAGTCCAATTTAGACATGGTGGTGTTGCTGGTATTTGGTATAAATGTGGGTGAAAGGTAGATGGTATTGCCATTGCCAACTGAGCAAGTACAACCCGGCAAACCCAATAATTTCTTAATTGCAGAAAATAGAGACCATGTAGTGTAGTAGTCAAGACCACCCAAACCAAGACCAAGTCATTACCAAGACCAGAATGTATTGAGACTAAGACAAGACCAAGACTTTCAGGGGTTGATCAAGATCAAGACCAGTGCCCCACACTATGTGACACAATCACTTAAGAGCTAAACTATTTTTATTCAACACTCCTGGGCCTCAGCCACCCCTGAAATCTCATTGGCCAGCCTGTGGCCACCTAAGTTCATCAAGTTCAACACAAGAAGCAAGAGAATATTTCTGACCATTATAGTAGTGGTGGGGCTGACGCTATGTGAGCTGATATTTGGTTAACAGAGGGTGGGCGGCCAGTCGTGGCCAGCGGGCGCTTTGCCAGGTCTGGAGTAGAATGCTCAGAAGCACGAAGCTGTCTGGCTACAGTCTTTCTCCCATGAGTTAACGATGTCAATTTGTAGTCAGAAACTGAAAGCTGGTAATAGAGAGGTATGGTCATCTAATGTTTAATTTATCCTGAATTTCCATCTGAATGTGAGAACTGTCATGTAGCATGTTAACAGCAGTTAGCTTAAAGAACAAGCTAATAGACCCTACAGCAGCCAATTGTTATCTTTATATAGCCTAGACATGAAATATGAAATGCCATGTTTTCTGATTTAATGACAGAGGCTAGCGTTTGACAGGTGTATGTTAAATAGTTAAAGTTATATATATGGCTAACCTGTGTATGTGAAATGGAAGAGGGGGGCATTTGTTCTGTGACTGTACCTTAAGTATTAACATGAGTAAAGTTAGCTATTTATGTGTAATGTAACATTCTTGCTCATATGACATGCCTTATAAAATGATGCAACAATGCATTGATACGTTGCACCAATTAGCTTCACAGTGATGGACTGATTTTGATTACTATTTACAGATATTTTACAGTCCAGAGGAGCAGGTCAAACACAGCCTCATCTGAAAGTATTTCCTCAGACATTGCAAAGTAAGAGGAAGTGGTGCTTCCAGAGTGGCAGGTATAAACAGTATCCATGGCTTGAATATTCTCACAGCCAAGGTTCTGCCTACCGTTAGATTACCTCACATCACTTGACAGTAAATACTTACTTGCAGGTAACGTGTGTTTGGTTTATGTTACAATTGTTTAAAGTTACATAATTTTATTTATAGAATGAAGCAATTTAACCCTTAATTTATGTTTGGCCTGTGGCACTGTTTTGGACTGTAAGCCTCAGTTGGTTGTTTTTCATTAGGGGTCCAAGCCCGAATGGGGCTGGGAACCCGCGAAAACAAGGCATCGCGGTTCCCAGTACCAGCGGAACCCTATTGTAATCTTTCTCGTTTTTATTATTTAATTTTTTTATTCTTCCGCCGCTAATTCCACTACTGCAGACTAGACGGTAACTGCTAGGGACGCGAAACTCATAGGGTAGGTACAAGCCCCTGCAAGTAACTCAGACGCAAAAATCCGCACACCTCTAGGGGGCACTATAAGCAAGGTCAACGCGTTTGGGCTTGGAACTCCCGTCTATGAAGGTGGATATCAAAAACCTTATATCCACGCGTTCGGGGGATCGCCCTGAATCTCGTGGTATAGGCCACGAACATTTCCGCCTGGACTTTTTTTTTGCTACATCGCGAAAACCGATAAACCTATTTTAATTAACTCCTAACGGATAATCTCTGGATCAAGCTCATGAAAGTTTGTAGAGGAAATTTGGATCCGACAAAAAAATGTCTTTACTATGTGCTAGCAAACATTTGCGAAATACGCTACTAACAGCAAATGATGTCATATCTTCGCTTTAGAATGGCCGATCGACACCAAATTTGGAGCGTTAATGTGGGACGCCCCCCCTGAGGGCCTGTGCAAAATTTGGTGCAACTCGCCCCTAGGTGGCGCTATTTAATCCAAGAAAATTGTTCCATTGTTCTATAACCACAGGTCACACTCACATGAAACCAGTGCCGAATTCTTCAGCATGCTACCCTTACTACATGCACCAAATTTGACCCAAATATACCTATAGGTGGCGCTGTTGTTGCAGATTAAAGATGTCAAAAAAAATCCCATTGACTTACATGCATTTTATATCTCCATAACCACAAGTCCCATTCACACCAAATTTGGGCCAATTGTTCCCCATGGGACCCTGATGACACCTGAAAAATTTGGTGCACTTCGGCCAAAAGGTGGCGCTATAATCCAACACCCCATTCATTTCAATGGGATTTTCAACCAAAGAACATTTTGCAGGATAACTACGGCTCACTACATTGCACATTGATAAATCTTACGTCTACGTGTTTGGGGGATGCTTCTGATTCCGATGGTATAGGACACGCCTCTGTGCGATGACGTTTTCATTTCGCCAAATCGCGATAACTTGAAAACCTATTTTAATTAACTCCTCCGAAGCCGCAAGTCTGATCGACACGAAACTTGGCACAGACCATCTCTGGACCAAGCTGAAGAAATTTTGTAGTGGGAATTTTGATCCGACAAAAAAATTTCCCATTTACAAGCTCACAAATATTTGCTAAAACGCTAAAAACATAAGTATGACATATCTCAGGCATGGAAAGGCCGATCAACACAAAACTTGACGACTTTGTGTGGCATGCTCCCCTGAGGGGCTGTGCACAATTTGGTACAGTTAGCCCCTAGTTGGCGCTATTCAAAAAAATCCCATAAATCTCCACAACCACAACTCCGATTGATACCAAATTTGGGGCAATTGTTCCCCATGGGTCCCTGATCACACCTGAAAATTTTGGTGCAATTCGGCCAACAGGTGGCGCTAAACGCACAGCTGAAATCTCTCACTAAATCCCATTAATTCCTATGGCATTTTCAAAGGCACGATGTTTTGCCTCTGTTTGGAATGGCCCATCAACACTAAACATGGGGACCTTATGCGGCACGACGGTGGGGCGCCTGGGCCGACTCGTGTGCGCTAGGGGGGGCGGCTTGCGCTGGGAGGCTTGGACCCCGCTTACAACTGCTTGCAGTTCTACTTTATATTGTTATTATTTATTTAAATAAATTGTCATATTAATTATTACTTTTGACATGTGTTTTTTTTATGATTATGCAGCATTCCTGATGTTATATACTGATTTATTCTCTCCAATGAGAATGTCTCTCAAAAATGTGTAACTAACTTTTCCTAAACAACTACTGATTTAAAAATGGAAGTTATGTTAAAATTACCAGAGGCTCCTAGAAACTGTAATGTACATATGTTTCAATGTTGAAGCAAAGCAATGTGATGTTCACACACTTTGATCATGTGCCGTTCATAAAGGTTCTCCTGGTATCGCCACCCCTCACTAGCCTTGTGTGCCATCTTGGCCACCCCAGTAAAAATGTTCTATACGCCACTGCATCCACCTAGCACAATACAATTTGTTTTTTTGTTTGTCATTGTCCCTTGTCTTCCTTATGCCTTCATATTTGATCTGCAGCTGTTTATTCAAACTCCAAAATAGCAGTAATGTGCCATGTGCCTATGGCCATGCAGTGTAACCTATTTAATATGTAAAACATTCTTAGAAGTGGAGGTGCATAACACTCTCACCACTCTATGCTGTCACATCTCTAGGCTAGCTCCCTCACCCAAATGAGGTAGCAGTACTACGGTGCATAGCTGTAACGTCAGGAGCTGTATGCAGCTAGCTACATATCTTTATGTGGCCTGTCTCATCATTGTTTATCACAACCAAAAATATAACTTAGGAACAAGTTCTCACCACATGCCCTTTCCCCCCGATCTCTCACAAAGGTAACACTACTTCCCTCAATATGTTAACAAATAGCTGGCAAGCAACTGAAACTAGTGCCCTGAGTATATACAAAGGTAAGCAACTTCACTTGCACATAGCTTACATTTCTTTATGCTTTCTTTTGATTGGCAATAAAATTTTAACGTGGTCCCAGCAGATTCCATAAGCATTGCACTGCAGAAGTGACAGATTGCTGTGTGTTTTTATCATGATGTTGTTTTACAGATTAATTTTTTATGGTTTAGGTAGCCAAATTTATCACAAAGATGTTGCTGACATTTTGTCCCGCTCCCAGACAACCACAACTTTTTCTGTCTACCACATTCACCTTGTTGGAGTTCGTGCGAATGGGGACAGGGATGGGTGACAGCCGTTAACAGTAACAAAAATGTTGAAATAGCAATAGTGTTATTGGTTGCATTAGAAGCAGTACATACATCCAATCAAAGTTACGATACTACAACACTAGTTGAGTGTATTAATGATGTATTCATGGAAAAAAAAGCTCTCTGGATCTCATCTCTAAATCTTGTTCAGCACATGGTCAGCATGCTGTCCTGCATCATTAATATACTACGTAGTTGGTTAAAGTGAGAATATGTTTGTATGGTTTTCAGTTTCTTTATCTACTGTATGTTTATAGCTTAGAGCACAATAGGTACCCCCAGCCAGGAATGAAAGTACCTACATCTCCTTTCCAATTAAGCTCTCTTTACTACATATTAAAGGCTCAACTTAAGTTGCAGGCAGCAGAGGATGCATTTCAACAGAGCTGGATTTCCTTTCATTCTGTCTGGCAAACAGTATGCGTGAATAAATTACTAAGCGCTACTGTATGTTTATAACACTGGAAGCACGTTTGTGTGATGCACAAGGAGGTCATCAAAGAGAACATCACAGTTGTGGATGCTGAGCAGTGTTTGTACTTAAATATTTGTGGTCACCACTGGCTTACTGTATTTTTTACAGCTTTGTGTTCAGAACAAATCATAGTTTTTACTTGCCTCTAGATTTCTAAAGTGGCACATATTAATAATCAAAGCTCAGCATTTCCTCTGAAGGCCAGTTTTGAATATGATGGTGAGTCAGTTAATCTACTGGCACATTTATGAACTATTCACAGTTTTAAGTTGCACAGAATAGTAAACATTCCAGTATGTTTATCCGACCTCTGCCACAAGCATCTGCCTTGAATGCCTCTGCAGTTTTGATAATCTCCTTTCTAATGCAGCAATTAACAACATCTAACTGTACTACACTGCTGCCCCCTACTTATGGGCTGTGATAAACAAACCATGTATGAGAAATTTGACAGCCTTTTTAAATAAATGCAGTAAGTGGGAAAGACATCTGTTTCTCAAAACAAACACATATGTTGCTTCTTCATCCCCAGTGTTCAAAAAGTTGTACTAAATATTTTGTGGACTTTGTTTGCAGTTTCTAAATATAATATAAAGATTTCAGACATATCTTTCCATTTCCATGAAAATGATCCATTCGATTCCAAACAGTATACAAAAGTAAAAATGACAGAAGCCATCTCCAGCAGTCTCTAGACACTTGTTCATTCAGTGCTGTTGTTTTGGCTGTCAAACAGACAGGAGAAAAGCCGATACATAATATACAATAGATGGCACTCTCAAGACTGCAAAGATACAAAGGAATACATCCAAGACATTTGCATTAGTTCCCAGGAGAGGTGCTATTCACTGCACATCTAGCTGGAAAATCATCTTATTCTTATATTATTCAGAAAAAAAGAAGTGCCTTTTATATACATAAAATGTGGTGTTCCTCAGGAAGAAGATAGACTCTGATGAAAAAAATCTATGGAATAAAATTGCTATTATTCTTTCTTGAGCTGACAGCTCATATAGTTTTAATTTGGATAAACACATACTGCTTCAATGCACTTTCAGGTAGACTTTGAGAAGGAAAGCTGTTTAAAGAGCATACATGCTGGACAAACAATCAGTAAGATCTACTTGCATGAAACCACCCCTCTTTTGTTCTTAACATGCAAGTCTATGATGGAGGAAAGGCGATTAAGGAGTCTACTTGAAGTGATCAGTGCACATGGTTGCATAAAAGGTAAATAGATGGGTGGCAAAGAGAGGGGAAGGGGGTAGTCTGTTGAATCTAAACAGCAGCCAATACTAATAAGGGGAAGCTAAGCCGTTAGTGAGGCTTAAAGCAGCTTACAGATGAAGAGAGTCTCATTTTGGCTGCAGTAATTTTTTCTCCAAAAACTTAAATCTTGTGAGGCTTAGTAATTTCCTCACAGATACTGTATGCTAGACTGAATGAAAGGAAATCCAGCTGTGTTGAAATGCATCCTCTGCTGCCCGCAGCTTAAGTTGAGCACTTAATATGTAGTAAAGGGAGCTTAATTGGAAAGGAGATGTAGACACTTTAATTCCTGGCTGATGTCATTTTAAACAATGTTAACATTAATGCAAGTGTACCATCCATATCCAGTCATGTCTTCATGAGATTTCACTTTCTCTAGGTGATACATATTTGAATTCACATTGAAGTCGGCACTGAATAACACACAGCCCATGAATCTGCAGATGAGCAATCCACTGGCAGAAAAGAAAATTCAATCATAGTTACAGGAAATGAAGTTAAATTGAGCATGTGAAGTGATGTTCTGTTCTTATAGAGTTCTTTATCTTTTCAAGTGGGTCTAGTCAATAGCATGTTCTGTCATGTGCCAGCATTGAATATCTAAAAGACATTGCTTTCATCTGCTCACTTTGTAGTGATTGGTTCATTGGGTAGTTACGCTACTACTGGCACCTAAAACAGTCTTGGCACAACTTAATCCTGCCATGGACTGAGGCCACCTAAACAAATGGTTCAATACAAAAGGAAAATAAGCATATTCATAATCTTTTCATTTTAACCCTAAGCAAAGTGGTAGGATTTGTAATTATTTTGTCCAAATTTGCACCAAATTTGAAATTTCCAGGTAGTTTCAGACTCACGGTTGCATCACATCTAGTTGTGTCTTAATTGTCACTCCTTTATCTAACACCAGCTGTTTACATCCTTCTTATCAGCTATGGTTTTTGTCACATCCTCAGAGCCAGCGAATCTGCATATCCAAGCACAGACAGATTTAAGACCTGTCAGCTTAACCAAGCTACTAATCATTTTCTTTAAGTATCTCTGCGTAAACCAGGTAGACAGTCTCTCTCATTTCTCAGCTTCCTGCAGATTTCACTTTCTGCACCAGTTTTTGATTTATTTTCAATGTCCTTATTTTATTTATTTACGGTTTGCCTCTCGATGTGTTAGAAAATACACATGAGTCTTTAAGTGAGTTAAGTCACATCTATGTGTATTTTATGAAAAGCAATCATAAGCCATTCTCATCAGAGTTGTTACAGTGTTTCATTCATTCTTGCCCTATTTGCTCCTCCAGTGTGCAATAAAACAATTATTATGGGTAATATGGCAGATCTAACACTTACTCACTAGTACAGTAACTCATGGCTGGAAGATGAGAAATTTATTTTTTGGTAAATTTTAAGCCATCTGTGGAAATAGCAGTTGTATTAGGATTCTAAACATTTTAGCCATGCTTGCAGCACGCTTTTCCCCTGGTACCTACATGAGTACCAGAGTACAAATCCTGTACAGTGGGAAAAAAAGGGGCTTCCAAATGGCTCAGGGAGAAATGACAAAGAACACTGGAAGGACCTTGCTTGAAAAAAGGACATGTTTTGAAGCTTCTGATGAGAAGAAATCACACAGAGGAAAAACAAACATACGTGACTGTAATGTACATGCAGATAGCCAAAGCTTTTAGCTTTGTGATGTCTCAGGCAGCATTATAGGTACCTGGGAATAAGAAAGGGCAGAGAACAGGGAAAATTACAATTTCTTCTGGGACAGAACACATCATATCATCCATCCATCCATCTATCAACCGCTTATCC
Source organism: Micropterus dolomieu (assembly GCF_021292245.1). NCBI lineage: Eukaryota > Metazoa > Chordata > Actinopteri > Centrarchiformes > Centrarchidae > Micropterus > Micropterus dolomieu. The sequence goes on from NC_060172.1 coordinate 26,934,514, forward strand.
TGCGTACAGGACAAGCTGACATCGGGCGCAAGGCGGGGTACACGCTGGACAGGTCGCCAGTCCATCGCAGGGCCACATCATATCAAACACTACTCAATATAATAAACATCAAGTACAACAGTAATAGGAAAATAAGAGGATTGTACTATTAATAAAAAACAGCATTCACCTCCTCTAAAGTGCTTCCCTTGTTCACTCCCATCAAGCATGACAAGCTGCTGGATATATGCTATCAAAGAGTTGAACTCATGCGACTTGCTATCCCAAAGGAGGAAGTAGCACCCTCACAAGCTCACTTAGAAGCACGAGATAAAGCACACTACGTACCCTTCACGGCAGGACACACCGCAACGGTCCTGCTCCCCACAGCAACAGCCCCACTGCTTAATCTAATCAGTTCAAATTAACCTTAATACACACTGTGCCCTGGGCTTTTGACGCTGCTGTATCTCGCTGACACACCTTGTACAACTTCACCATGTTCACCACTGAATGAGCGCCATAGTGTCTAACTTGAGCTGACACAGAGGGCTTGAGAAAAGATCACCTGCAGAAATTTTGACGAAATTGAAATCAGGGATGTCTGGAATAAAAAAAAGGTTCAATATTTGGATTTGCTAAAATATCAGATAACCATTTGGGGAGAATTGTTTATGCTTAGTCATTGTATTTCTATTCCTCTAAAAACTGATGAAAAATAAGGCCAAAATGACATGTATTCTGGCACAGCGTGGGGATCCTGCTAAGAGAAGCAACATTTACTCATGAGAAGAAAAGGTAGTGGCCTTAAGATGCCCAGGGGTTGCCCACTTAGAGATGTCAACAGCTAAAAACATTCACTGAGTAGTATACTCGAACATAATTACATTATATTACACTTAATTTGCACCAGACTGGACACCCCTTTGACCTCAGAACAGCCTGACATCTTCAGGGCACAGATTCATGTAATTATTCCTGCCAAAGCACTGCACAGATAGTAGCAGGTTGCTGGTCATTTTATACAGTGGGGGGGTCATCTCACTGCATGCTATGACATTCATAATGAAATATTCATCTTAGCACAGTACACACAGTGCTCTGTTTAACGTTAAAACTTGGCCAGCAGGCTGCCTCCAGTCTTCATAACACTGATGGTGACTGTCTTACAACATGCTGTTTACCATTTCCAACAGTGCTGTCTGCTGGACTTCTCTTGCTCTACTGTATAAGAAAAGACACTCAAACTGAATGTCCTAAAGTATTCTGAGCGCTTGAAAAGAGACACAATTTAGCATCTGACATTTTTAAAGCAAAGTCTTTTTGCTTGACACACTGATTTGAAACAAATTAAGCTACGAATACTTGACAAACACATGAAATGACACAGTGGCAAAGACACAGATACAGATACAAGGGGCCTGGTACTTTGTATGTGTTGTCTTTTCATTTTTCATCTTTTTAAAAAAAATTGGTTTTAGTAAACATTTTAGCAGCCCCTTGAGATGATGTTTGTGGCACTATCTCATCTGTGCACTGCATACAGTGTGTGTGTATCCCCCTTCATATATTTTTCAAATAAATAACTTTCACTGATCTTATAACATGGGTAACATTTTCCACAGCAAAGCAGATTTACTTTTATCATTAGAGCAAATGCAGATGCCCACAGTTACACTGCCATCAAGTGGTGAAAAGTAGTATCCTGTTGTTAGGGATTAGTGTCACTCCACGTGACTAAATACATGTCTTATTCTTCACAGCATGTTATTCTTCCAGTATGCACAGCAGGCACATACTTTCAGGCTTTTAGCTTGAACCTGCATGAAAGGTTTGGTGAAATGATCCACCAGGACAGAGAAAAAAATTATGAAGATTTGCTTGAATATGACTTCATTTGTATGTTTATTGTGTGCATTTGGTAGGAACAGATAAGTCACAAAGGTACTGAGGTAAGTAACACTACAGTGGAGGGATGTCTGAGTACAGTTTAAGGAATTAATGATGAGGCACTCATCATTTGTACTGTCGGTAAACTGTGAAAATTGAACATTTTTCTATGCAAATACTGTCTGTCACTATAAAGACATCCTCAATCAACATGTCATTACTGACTTTTTATTTAGAATATGCACTAAATTGATAAACAATGGGGAGACCACGCTGCCATTTCAGACCCACACCAGAGATAATTTTGTTCTGCTGCCATCTCCTGGTTACAATGTGTCTTTACACTATGCCACATTTAATACAATTCACTTTGCTTGGAAAAATAAAATTGTACCAAACATCCAAATCCATACTGTTAGGCACTACTTCTGAAAATGAATGCATTTTTACCAACTCATTGTTCATTTTGATCATCTTATGCTCAAGTGCTGTAATGAGTTACTAAACTCATTGTTTTACTCTAAACAGAGCTATGATGCCAACCCTTGCAGCATTGCTACTTTGAGCTTTGCACACTGATTTTACACTTCTGCTGCTAAAAGTTGCAAATAATCTCCCGCACATTATCTAACTTGCAATACCACATGTATGTATATAACGTTTCGGTGATAGGCCTTAATCAGGCAAATGGTTTGTGACAATGAGAAGCCATCTTAAATAGGGAGTGGCAGTGAGTCTGCCAGTCAATCACATTCCTCACCTGCAATAGGAAGGCATAAATACTAAACATCAATTTACTATATTACAATCTCCAATAACACGCATGGAGAAAGAAAAGTAAAACATTCTGCATAATAACAATAATAAATGTACCTCCAAATCCTTACATAAGTTTATAAGATTACTAGATTACTATAAATCAGGAACGCCAAACTGCATTCTAAAAATATACATTCCCAAATTTAGCAGGTTACATTTGTAGATGAACCTGTAGGGATACATTTACATGGTAAGAGAAAAAACAGCCTCAATAAATAAATAAATAGAATCCTTCATAATAAATACAACAAGGCCTCACAAAACACCTCTGCTGCCCACAGAACTCTTCTTGCCGTGCACTCACTGACCTTGCAAAGCATGTCCATTGAGATACAGCTGACCCAAATGCTTAAACACAGTTTCCAGATATGTTAGTGAAATTTAAAGTGCGTATTATTTATCTTGAGTGTAACAATAAATCAGTGTAGAGCTAAGCTCTTGATATTTATTCAACGCAGCCCAAACCAGCTGCCACTAACATGTTAGATTCAATCCAAACATTTTGTATTGTAGGGTGTAATGAATATTGCAGTGTCTACGAGAGAGACTTTGGATTTGTGTACTTATTAGACAGTCATATAGCTTTTACCTTTAATGCTGTTTAATGCAGGAGAGTTTGGTTAAGGCTGTTGACAAGCAGGAATGAATACAGGAAAAAATGCACGGGGAGTTTGCTTCAGTGCACCGTTCATAACTAGGAGGTTGATTGTTGTTTTGTGTACAATTCTTGATGTTTAATTGCCTTTAAACCCATGTGGGTCACATAAGGTAATTGGTTTGGATGTAAGGATGAGGGGATGGGGGAGGAAAGCAATTCAGACTGACAACTGAAAATACAACCCTATTAGAAAATGTTACCCAAATAATAAAAATAACAGAATTAGACAAAATGACGTAAATACTTCATTTAAGCACTACAGGTGAACCAATATTCTTGCAGTTGGCCACAGATGGCTTAGCTTCTTTGGGGCTCTATCAGTTGTAAAATGTAAATCAAAGTGCTGTTTGGCAGTCCTCTTTTATAGTTGACAAATGTTGCCAATTGGCATGCAACCTAATCAGATCCACATTTGCTGCAGTGTTTAGTACTTCTGATTGTTACTTTGCAAGTGAAGTCCTTGTCACACCCTGTATATAATGATCTAGGATCTAACATGCAACGTAACCAACATTTATTTAATTGAATTAAAATCAGTTAAAGAAATGGTTTAATTGAATGTTTGCACCACAAAAATTACAACAATAACAACATGTTTCAAAGTCAGCCAACCATCATCTGAACAATCAGCTATTAAAACCAAAGATTTGCACAGCTGGTTGTCATTAAGGCCCACAGCCCACTCAGCAAGATTCATTAACAATATTGGATCACAACAAGAAAATTAAGAAATGTGCCAGAACACTGATGACACCAATGTGAAGTTATCAGTTAAATTAAAATTTGCTTAATTATGGGTTTTTAAAATAAAATTGTTGAAATTAAGACAGTTAGTCATATGAATGTTATTTTCTATAATTGTTAACTGTGTAAAAACATTTTCTCTGTTGTGGCCAACGTTAAGAAAAAGGTTGGGTTGCACATTTTTAGTCAAAGAGGACTCTATCAAATGTCTCTGCAACATCCAACAGTTTCTTTCCTGAACTCTGCATCTTAGCAATTGCAGAAATATACCTTTGCACTTATATGCAATGCTTTATTGAACAGGCAGCTTTAGGCATCAACCCATGAATCATGTTGAATGTGCCATCATGTTACAGTGGTGTCTGCCTTTGTGCAATGTTGCAGACACTGAGCTGAACCTAATTAACATGCTGTTGCAAAAACAAATTCCACCGACTCTGGCCCAAGGAAAGTCAAGTGATCACAAGGTCTTTAAAGGTACATGCTGCACAGATAGAGATTAGGAAACAGGATTTCACAATCAGAAATATGGAAGATTAAGAAGGCCCTCCCTACTCCAATGGCCACCTGTGGACAAAGAACTTCCATTTAGGTTCTAAACCTACATCAAAACATATAATCAGCTACTGACATACATTAACAACAATGAAATCTTTCACAGCCCCTATTATTGACGTTTGAGAGAATAAACTATGTATTATATGCCATTAGCAACAAAGAACATAATGATTGGGTATTTACCCCATATGCAAATTGCTCAAAATCATTGTTTTTTTATTTTTATGTTGATACTGTAAACAGTTAAATGAATGGATGACATCTACACACACCCACAGACACCCAATTAAAGTAATTTGCATGGAAGAAATGATTTACATGTGAAGGAGTTCGTGTGAGTGGTTATTTACATGGCCACTGCATGCAGTTGACTAAATGGTGTTCCTGTTGTCTTGCAGAATTACGAATCTTGCAATACATTTAGTTATAATTACGCTAAAGACTTTGGAAGGAAAGGCTTGTGTGCAGGTGGTTGTCGATTCTTTTACTGTATCTTCATCCACCAAGCAAATGTTGGTGTATCATTCTTAATTATAACAACTATAAAGAATATGAACAAGATAGACCAACATTTACTTTGTGTATGAGCTTTCAAAATATTATGTTAAAGCACGTTCACATACAAGGGTAATCATTAGTCACGGTCATGCATGTTATAGTGTACATTGTACAGACTCACTGCTTTGTAAACAGTGCTCTTATGTTCAGGTCACAAGCCATTCGGCAAACTGTGACATTTTCATGTCTTTGTGCTTGTTCATATCACAACTGCCTATAAATCCCAAACTCTGTTACCCAGTCTACTGTAAACAAGCAAGGAGATGTTATTGTGCCTGCTCAGCATTTACCAAAGGACAGTGCCACCCTTAGGTCTTATACTTAATGTCATACTGTAAGTTAGTGTCTTAGGAGTAAAGAAAAATGCTGCTACTGATCTCAGTAACAAAATTGTCACATCAACCTTCAGCTCCATGACAGTGTCTTTGTTATGTGAAAATATGAATGCCAATATTGCTTAATTGCATTTTACTATATTTGCATGGGAGTCATAGTACAAAGAAAGAAGAATAGTAACAAAACTGAAATATATATATTTTTTTTATTGTTTCCAGTTTGAAGGCATACTATTTGATGGCAATTATCAAGGCACTGCAGTCTTCAATATGTAAGATTACTGTATCTATTGATGATTGTTTCTTTAAAATGCCGGATGTGGCCTGGTACTGCTAATAAACATGTCTCATTAATTTATAGCTTGGCTGTCAAATGGCTTTTAAGGGTTGTAAATATCAGGCTGGTATTATTTTGGAGACAGCTTCATGGAGCAGGTGAAGAAAAGACAAGAAGGCATCCTCTGTTGAGAAGAGGATTCCGAGTTAGTCCATTCATTAACTTCAGATTCTTGGTTCTTGGTTTGCTATAGTAATTGAGCCTGTATTTCCTGCCCTAAAGGCTACTGAAAAATATGCTATTAATATCTAATCATGCTGAAGAAAAACGTGAGATACCATAACCAACCATACTGCTATTTTACACGTGACCAAACCCACTGTGAGTGTTCTACAGTTGTGTTGCGACAAATGCTGCACGGCGCAAGCACTAGATAGCAAGGCAAGCAGGATTTTTAGGCTTCATGTTAAAATGTGTATTTCACAAAAGAAAAAGAAAAAATTGTAAATGCATCTTAAATAAAATAACGTCTAAATCCCAAAAGTAAAAACAAAACCAAAAAAATCTGTTTGCTGAACACAAAATCTCAAATTAGTGGCTGTTGCCACATTAGCCGAAACTGCATTTTATCTCCAAACTTTCCACAGTTAGATGAGACCACAATAATTACAGGTTTTATTATTTTCATGTTCTAAGGAACCTTGGCAACACTAAATCACACTAAAAGCCCAATATTGGCAGTGTGGGGCAGTAACACGTTACTAGTAGCCCATTACTAGGGTTAGGGTTAGGGTTAGAAACTTACGGTATTAATATTACTTTTCCCAGTAACTAAGTAGTGTAACTAATTACTTTTCTAAAACGGTAATATTATTAGGCTACTATTTACTGAGGCAAGTAACACTGCGTTACTCGTTACTGAACGCACTATCCTTGTCGTAAATCCACGACTGTGCGGCAGCTCACCACCACCGGACTTTGTTGTTAATGTCGCTGATAGCCAAAAACTAAATGAAGAAAGGAGAACGAGGGGGAGAGGAGTTCTTTCCACAGCTGTAAGTAGCTACTACCATTATTGTGTCACAGTCTAAGATGCAAAATGTTTACTAGGCATATTTAAAATCATTTTTGATTGAGGAGCTGTATTGAGGAGTATATATTCCTGCAGCACCTCCTGGCTCGCTCCATCTTTGTCTCTCTCTCTTTCTCTCTATTTCGTGAACACCGCTGCACAAACCTGCCCACCCCTCACATTGGAAACACTGGAAAGTAACATAGTAACATAACTAGTAACGTAACTACTTACTTTTATCACCCAGTAATAAGTAAAGTTTTTTAAGGAGTAATAAGTAACTAGTAATATATTACAATTTTTTCTACTTGCCCAACACTGGATATTGGTCAGATCCTGACATTAAAATAGCTAGAGTAGAACAGCCCTTAATGAGAGGCAACGAAACATAGATTCCTTTCATGGTCAAACAAGTGCTGAAATCAGTTTGTTAAGAACTTAGTCCTCTGGAGGGGACTAAAACTGCTCAGAGTTATAGGAAGACACACATGACTTCAAATGACAGCGAGAGCTTAACCAAAGCACCTTTTACTGCCTACTCCCTTACTGGTACACACTTGAGTTAACAGAGGATACAGTACTGCCCTGCTGGGGTCTCATTCCAAACACAGAGGCTTCTTCAGACTAGCTCAAATATCTCTGCTCTCCCAGGCTCCGGCTTCTTTCTCTTCCAATTGTTTTGTGTACACTTGTCTTGTATGGGCTTGTGTGCTAAGAGTGACTGCCCAGCTCTGAATTAATTTTCATAGAAAGCCTGTATGTGTGTGCGCGTGTGTGATGTATAGTAAATATTGTAATTAAAATATGGGGAATTTAAAAAAAGCAAAAACGACTCTTCTTAGCATCAGTACAGTGCGAGTACAGTTACATTATGAGATCATCAACATTAATGTATCAGTGTATATGTGTTTACTGGTAGAGTTAAATACTACTATGTAGGTATACATATTTTGAAAATGTTCTCTATTCTTTTTTGTGATATATTAAACAATTTTACCTCTTTGCGCCTTGACATCTTTAAAGGGGAGTGTTTTGGTGGAACTGCTAAAAACTCAGACATCTAAATCCGGTGACAAGGGACTCCAACTAAACATTTTTTGTAAGGGGTCCTATACGACAAAACGATTGGAAACCACCAGTTTAATCTTTACGATTTGTATTTATTTTATATGCTCATGTGTCTTTTTTCTTTTAATGTAAAAATGTAATCTGAAAAGTAACTAACTATAGCTGTCAAATAATAATTTCCCTTAACGTTAACAAATCTTAACCATAGTGTTGTCATAAAAGTGATCTATTTAATTTTTTTCATCTGCCGATAGGGGTGTCAGATCAGAAGACACTTCCATATGTGATTCTAGAGAAGCATGGACAAAGAACTTATTATCACATTAATTTTGGAAGACTTGTTGAGCGTTTTAGTTTAGTGAATACCTGTTATCATGGCAATTTGTGGATGATGGCAACTAACTGAAACAGAATGACAGAACGTATGTTCAATATAAGACAGAAAATCATTAGGATCTGTTGAAAATGTCAAGTGTGGCCACCAAAGGCCGTGTACAATTTAAATAATGACACCTCTCACCATGCACAGTGAAATTAGTCTTTACAGTGTTATAATGCTGTGTGACGATGTTCATCTTAATTCAATGATTAAGAAAATGTATAAAGAAAAGTTTAATTATTGTTTTGCCAACATATGAAATATTTATATTAGAACATGCCTAGACCTCCCTACTACCCCTGTAAGCCCTTAGTGTTTGCACTGTTGAAGGGAATCAGTTCATTGTACATCCAGTGGAAAAGTTGATTCCTAATAATAATACCGGTATTTGATGTCTTTTGTCATCACTACTTATGTCTGCATAAAGCAATTTGTTCCAAGTTATTTGTTTACACTGTCATGCCACTTCTTTTCCTTGGTTAAGGCATCTTTCACATTCTTGATGAACACTGAGCAAACATAACATCAAAAAATTACAGAGCGGTATTAACACTGCCTAACACAGCATGGCAAAAAAATGGGAGAAAGAATTGCCTCTCAGCACTTTCACAGCCCTAGGAGATTTAAATAATAAAAAGCACTGGGCCTCTGAACAAACAGGATAATTATGGCCTACAGTCTTCCTGTCGCTCGTCTGGCACGGCCAAGCGGAAAGAAACATGTTATTACCACTCAAAGGTTCTGCAAGGAGAATTAGGAGAAATAAATGTTTCATATAGAAGGATGGCTTCCCGGTGAATCCCTCTGACCAAATCAACAGCCACATTTTATTGCTTTCATGTATTTTATAGTATGTCAATGACAACCCCCCCCCCCCCCCCCCCCCCCCCCCCCCCACACACACACACACACACACATGTTCACATTAAAGCACACTGTGAGATTAGATTAGTCCAAGTTTTACCACATCTGTGATATATTTAATTAAAATCATCCATATACTTTGATTAATCACATCCTTATAGTAGAACTAATATTAATGCTCCAATATAATTGATGTGTGCTGCCTTTGTTAACTCACCTTCAATTCAATTCAACACTAGGGCATCTAAAAAGCTAATCATCTTTGAGGGTCAGAAAACACATCAAGCAGAAGATTCAAAGGACTTCCACTGATCAGTTTAGCTAATTAGATCTTTGTCATAAAATATCTGGCTCAGTCAGGTCGTCACAGAGCACAGGGATTCAGACCTTTCTGTCTGGTTTCTAGGTCTCGCTCCAACATGTGTGCAGCTGCCAGCAGTACTGTTCAGTGGAACAGATGGAATTGTAATGGAAAGAGCTTGTCTCCATTAGCTGCACTGCCTTTTCTGTAACATAGTCATTCAAGACAGCCACTGCTTTCAGTCTGCCACACTTTTCAAAACCTAACAATGGCAGCACAACACTATATGACCTTTATGTCTGATGCTACACCACTTGCCACAAACAAATGCACCACTGATCCATTCCTTCCTTCTTTGCTCATTCTTTACAATTTCAACAATGACTTCAACCACACAAGAAATACGTTGTGTTGATTTGTCTATGGTTTCTGAATTTAAACCTTAACATTTGCAATGTGAACTAGACACATTATCCTATTCCAGTAGGCTTAATGTTAAGGTGATAGAAAGATGTAAACATTTTAGTTTTAGTAAAAGGTTTAAACAGTATAGAGTAAATTGTGGTGTGAGATGCATCCCCATGGATACTTGAGAGAGTCTGAGAAAACCTGATGTTTGTAATGAGGTTTATAATTTGTAATGAGGACTTTTAGTCCTTTACATTCAGTGACAAGGCTGTGAACAGAAGAATTACATCTGGCCTTTATACTTTAAATTTAATTAGAGCTGCATGCTGTAATTCAAATGGAATATTCTTGCATGTCAAGTTTGCATCTTATTTTCATATTTAGCTGGGGTAATGCAGAAAGACCTTTCAGTCAAAAAAAAAGCCACCTTCAACCAGACTTTGTGTATTAATTATGAATATGCTTTCAGGGCAGATGCCAGATGTCTTGTGGCAATTGGAAAACCTTTTAGCTTTTTATATTTGAATTTAGATTGTGGAAATCCCTGATGAAACTCAGGAGGTTGTTTCCACAGTCCAATTAGCATCTTAAGCAATTAGAGTAGAGAAGAAGCCCATGGTAATTTTCAGCACAGGCAATTTGAACCTAGGGTAAAGCATACTGTGCAGTGGAATGCTTGCATCGCACTCGATGCAGACATGCAACCAAGAACACAACAATTCATTTGTGCTAAAGAAGAGAACCACTAAAAAATAACATTTAATAATCTTTTACAATTTGGCACTCTGTGTGTCTGGGAAATGTTACGAATGGTATGCACTGGTGGGTCAAAACCTAGATTTCCACCACACTTTAGATTTTATTGCTCATTGTGTATTAACAGCATTTTCATTTTCTTTGACATTGTTTTGGAAGCATAATGGGGTTCAAAGTGTGTACTTAGCCTTCACTCAAATCACACCGTGCAAATAAGACTATATTCACTTGTGGGTACTGTTCGCAATGTGCACACAGCAGGAAAGAAAAAAGACTAAACTAAAGCAACCCACACTTACACATTTCATAGCAATACTCAAAAGCTCCCCGTGTTGCACATTTCACATAAAGTTACAACTACATGGGGCTTGTTAAAGATACAAAGGCATTGAAATAAAAACAAAGAGTGCATTTTTAGTTATATATAATGGTTAGACATATCTGCAATGAATGATTTCACTACACAGTGATACCGAATGCATGACGTGCTTAATGACATATACAATCAAGCACACACACCACTTCTGGTGTCTTCATATACATCCATGAGAGGGATAGATTTCAGTAATGATAATCTCCAAATAATTATAACTTTGTTCATGGTTTTCCACACTGCAATCTAAAAACAACTAAATTTCATGTTGTTTCACGATAATTACTTTTTTGATGGCCTTCCTGCAGTGCACAAATAGTCCATAGCAAACCAACAAAATGAGTATTGTTTTGTTTTGATTCAACAAGCAAAACATGACAGAAACACGGATTTAAGAAAATGTGAATCCCTTTCCTTTAACAGAGCAGATAACACTTGATAAATGACCTAGCTGTTACTACAACAACGCTGCGTTTTCTTAACCAGCTTCAGAACCCTTGTTAAAATGCTGGTACAGCACCTTAGATGGGTCTTGGGCCTAAAGTCATTTGCCACCTCAATCCAACAGCCTTCCGAGCTACAAATTTCATCTCTACATCACTGCCTCAATGTTAAAATCAAATGCTTGGGGACCAGACAGACAGCACATGAAGATATTTAATTCTTTTTAACACACCGAACACAAAGAATACGAGTGATATCCACTCTGATCTATCTATCTGAGGCATCACTGACGCAAAAACGCTTGTGCTGGTTAGAGTACGTTGTTTCTGTGTACCCTATTTATTGCCAATTAAAGGATTCCTCCTGGATATGCAAGTGGCGTGCATAGAGGACTACAGTATAGGACCATTCTGTCCCAAGACTCTCCTGAGATGACTTTACCTGCAGCATTTCACTACTGAATGCTGTACTGTATCTGGTGGGTTCTACACTATATGCCACAAAGGTATTCCACATCTTCACACACTATTACAAGGACACATGCTAGGAGAACAATGTACTGCTTGGTGCCTTGTCACTAAATAAACCTTTTTTTCACCCAGATTATGCTCCTATTGCAGAGGCCTGAACAACCACATGCATTCACACGAGAGACAGCGACAGCTGACATAATGATGGTGGGAAGCAACTTAATCATTGTCTTTACTTACAAAGGTTACGGGGTGATAGGTATGGGGTGTTTGATTGGTTAGCTTATTAACAGCAGGATTAATGGAGAAGCACTGTAAATGTATGATATTTAAAAGCCAAGAGCTCCGGGGAAAGAGTTAGATATTTCCATAACTACAGCACAGGTTGAAATGCACATGGTTGAAATGTCCTTCCAAGAATTCTTAAGAGACAGACTAATCCTTAACAGAAACATTTGTGCAATTAAATATTTGGCTCACATACGCTGCTTTCCCTTGCCACCTTGCACTCACTGAATGTTCTCAAAGGAAGGACTTACTCATGTAAACCAATATCTACACCTTTAAGATGACTTAAAAAACTGATTTAAATCTAAGGATTACAACCAGTTAGTTCAAATGTATCTTATAAAATATATTGTTAAGCTGTCATGCACTGTAATGGTCAGTCTTTGGATGAAGTCAATTGAAAATGTCTCCATCCACATGTACTGATGATAAGACTGCTACATTTTATATTAGTGGATGCAGAAGAATATTGGTTTACTCCTGCTAAAAATAGGTAGGGTGCATGTGCAATGTGTGCTTCATCAGATAAAACCTGTTAAATTAAGACTGAGTGCTGAAATGACGGATGTAAGATGAGTGGCTTAGATGGAGAATGCAGATGGCATACTCCTCCCCACCTCAGTCCCTCATCCTCCTCGCGTCCATACCACACCATGTTGCTCTCACACTACATTTCCTGCTACTGTCCCCTAAAACAGGCTGTACTATTCAGAGAAAGAAGCTTTTAATTGCATTTTCATGTAGGTGTTTTTTGAGGGTGTCGTTCCCCAGGCAGAAAGAAGAGTGCTCTGAGACGAGCTTTACATGCTCACCAGTGCAGTCAAGCCCCACCAGGGAAGTGCGTCAGAGTGGAGAGGTGCTGGAAGTGCAGACAGCCCTGTAGGGACACTTGAAAAAGCCATAACAGTCAGAGTATAAATAAATGCATGGGGAGAGCATTTTTCCTCATGGATGAAAAGCCTTTAACCTTTTGGTCTACATAAGAGCAGAAATCGTTCTGTGACATTTAACTTGCATATTCCTCTTTCTTTCTGGACAGATAATTTCTAGCTTTTATAGGTGAATCTGCACAGCCTTATTGGATTTCGGCTGCCTATTAAACATCCACAATCTAGCTCCATGCCAGTGAATTTGAATAAATTTGGACGTTCCAGGGGAACACCTGTGAATTCTGAGATGCAGTCCCTTTGCCCTTGGACAATTTATTCAGCATTAGTGAACACTCACCACTGTCTCCTCCTGTGTAGCCACAACACAACAGAGAAGAGTTTGTTTTAGTCCCAAATCTGTGATGCCACACTGATGCATAATTGATTTGGAAAGGGACAGAAAAGGAAACCGTGACATAACCAGAACAATGTTTCATGTTTACGGGTAGGCTTACTGGTTTGAACAGATTTCACAAAGATAATAAGACTGAAAAGAAGTTGTAGCTTGTAAGAGCAGGGTAAAAATTCTGCCTTAATGGGCTTACAGTTGGAAAAGCAGACTGTAAAATTGCTAAGCTTGAATCCCAACATGTGCTGAACATGCTGAAAGAAATGTATAAATAATGCTTCCTCCCACTTATGTTGCCTTTGTCCACACTTTAAAATGGTACTTGGTGGATTGAGATGTTGAGAAGAATACCAATGGCTTACAAGTGTGTTCAGTGTTGCATACACAACAAAACAACATAACAAGACACAAAAGGCCCAGTTCTTTTTGACAACATAAACTATTTTCAAGATATTTTCACATGCTGATTGAAGTGTTTGACATGTACTGCATACAAGTATCAATATAACTTTTTCTGCAGTGTTTACAATATTATTAATGCAAACAATCCTTTAACTATACTATCACTATAACATCAGGCATTTATCATTTAGATGCAGTTGTTGTCTTGTGTTGGTATTAAAAGACCTGTCAGACAAAGTGACAGTGAAATCAGGTTCTGAGGTTTTTGACATTCAGTAGTGGGTCGGTGATTTTGTTAACATTTCAATGACAAATTGTTGCTTCAAAACACCAAAGCGGTAAAGTGCAGAGGTTGATCGGTCAACGGTATCCCACGATGGTTGAAATAGACAACTTTGGGAATCAAGTACAATCTGAACAGTAGCATGTGTGCTTCTCCAGGTTCACTGGATAAATAATGGTTAAAAAATCCACCCAGTCAGTTTCCCATCCATTGAAGTAGAAGAACAGCTTCGGGCTGTACATCAATGTGACATCACAGATCATAGACATGGCTCTCTGAGGGCTCATTTATAAAGCTGTATACACTGAAGATACACCCTAAAAACTGTGCACGGCAGCCTCCAATCTCAGGCAGAGATTAAGAGAACAGGAATGTGCTCTTATGTATCTGTGAAGAGGGAATAACACTTAAATACTGAATACAAAGAAGAGGCAATGTAAGAATTATGGATATGAGGGTAACACTTACCGCATCATTTAAAGTTGTACTTGCTGGAGTGTATTATAACCTACCACTTGTGAGTTGCTTGGATGGCATATAAGGCACATTTAATTACTAGGTTTTAATGAGTCTGATGAGATGATCTCCCTGTAGTGCAGGCAGCAGGTTATCAACAAGCCTGATGCAGTGTTGCAGTGTTCAAATGCTCAAGTGTGTGTGTGTGTGTATATATATATATATATATAT
>NC_060172.1:26949504-26952285 GCF_021292245.1 Micropterus dolomieu
TATATATATATATATATATATTGATGTACTGCACTTTTCATTTATGATATGCAAGGCATTATATAAAGCGCTGCAGTTATCACCCTTAACATTGATATCATGTTATAACCTGAACTAGTCAGTCTTGTATTCTGCCTTTATTGGACAGTTTTATACCATAGAGCAGGAGTCTGCAAATAAGTCTGGCATCGGGCCAATTTTTTTTTTTCAAGCAGTAACATGGCGGGCCAGAACATAGTCACATTATTCCTGTCCTTAGACGCCTATGTGTACGTTTAGTTCAGTCGGTAGGAGTGGGACTCCCATTCTGTGGTTTTGGGGGGGAGCCAACGGGGGCCAGTGCCCCTGTTACACAGACCTTTGACTGCCCTACAAAAAGTCTACAGTAATCATAGTAATATATCTTCCTTGCGACTATATGGCGCTGATGCAAACAAATGTGTCTCAACTAGTTGGATCCTTTAGGACGTTAAACCACCACTGTCTGGTGCCAAGGCAGTTATCCCTGATATTTGACCACGTAGTTGATCACTTAGTCATCCATATTACTGTTTGAAAGCTAGATCTAGATAGACTGTCACCTTTTTCAAGTAAACTGCCGATACTGTAAAATCAAGCTCGCTTTAATCAGTTTAATACATTGCTCGCCTCAACGTTATATCTACTTGACTCGAAAAGTACATTAAACTGAATGCAGCATAGTAGACAATATTTTGTCCTTGTAATCCATGTTTCTATTGCATGGATAGCCTTTGGATATTGCTGGAAATAGTCCCCCTCCTTAAAGGGTAAATTATTATAACATTTAAATAATGCATTGCATTTAAACAGCACTTTCAGACACAAAATCCAATAACAGTAGCCTGGTCCTACCAGGGTGGACATGCAGTCTGCCAAAGATGTATTCCATAATGCACAGATGATGGCCTACCATAAAGTATTTAATTTTGTGTATACTTCACATCAGGATTAATAACAGGGGTGAATATGGAGGCGTTTGTTGTTTCCTAGTAAAATTTAGTAAGTGGGATACAGGATACAAACTGGGATCCAGAGAATATCTAGTACACTAGAGCTTCTAGTGTTCATTAAGCCTTACAAAGAAGTGTTGCATCAAAGAATGTACTGTAACTTGAGCTAAAGTTAACAGGAATGTTTTGGGGAGTTTTTTGAATACTGTCATTTCATAAAACTATAACTAAGTTACTGAAAGATCCTGTTAATGGAACAAATAACTGTAAGTTAAGTCTTTTGTCCCGGATTGAATGTGCCCCTCTGACAAAACAACTGGCCCAGTCTGGCCCCCTCAATAAAATTGGTCTAGAACCGCTACTGCTCCCATTGGGGGGATTGTATAATCAATCCCAACTACCTGGGGATTTTTTTTTTTCTCCTTTGTTAAACAAATTTATTGTAAGGACACTTTTGCACATGCTCACCATAAAGCATGTGCTGTAGTGTGTGTGCACGTTCCGGTGTTTCATCCGCATTCATAAACCTATGGATGCTTATTTTTATTTCCCTGAGGAATTTCAGGGGAATCCAATCACACATTTACTGATGGCTTTTTCAGAGGTGTGTCAAGCAAGCCAGAGTCTCTTTTGAATGTCCTTCAGAACTTTTCAAAGTAAACGCTCTCAATAAACTTGACATAAAAACTCGCACTTTTATTTTGGAGGCACAATCACTTAAAAGGAAACTATTATTTGATTAACTGCAGCTGTCATGATTGAGATCTATTTCAGCACCGGCCTCTATCAATTTATTTATTTTTTATGGATTTCTGCTATCAAAGGATTCTGGCCGTGGGCAAGTTATGGCCCGCGGGCCGCCTATTGCCGACCGCTGCCATAAAGACATGCACTAAATGCCCACAATCTAATTTTTAACACCTAGAATTAACTGATTTAAATGAAATTAGTGGCATACTGAATGGTGACTTAATCTGAATATATAAGGAGTTAAGTAATAATACACTGCTCAAAAAAATAAAGGGAACACATCCTAGATCTGAATGAATGAAAGAATCATTTTAAATACTCCTTTCTATACATAGTTGAATGTGCTGACAACAAAATCACACAGAAATTATCAATGGAAATCAAATTTATCAACCCATGGAGGTTTGGATTTGGAGTCACACTCAAAATCAAAGTGGAAAACCACACTACAGGCCGATCCAACTTTGATGTAATGTTCTTAAAACAAGTCAGTAGTGGCTCAGTAGTGTGTGTGGCCTCCACGTGCCTGTATGACCTCCCTACAACGCCTGGGCATGCTCCTGATGAGGTGGTCTCCTGAGGGATCTCCTCCCAGACCTGGACTAAAGCATGGATGGAGCGAGACATGATGTCCCAGATGTGCTCAATTGGATTCAGGTCTGGGGAACGGGCGGGTCAGTCCATAGCATCAATGCCTCTTGCAGGAACTGCTGACACACTCCAGGTGTGGCCAACCGCACCAGCATATGGTCTCACAAGGGGTCTGAAGATCTCATCTCGGTACCTAATGACAGACAGGTTACCTCTGGAGAGCACTTGGAGGGCTGTGCAGCCCCCCAAAGAAATGCCACCCCACACCATTACTGACCCACCGCCAAACCGGTGATGCTGGAGGATGTTGCAGGCAGCAGAACGTTCTCCACGGCGTCTCCAGACTCTGTCACATCTGTCACATGTGCTCAGTCTGAACCTGCTTTCATCTGTGAAGAGCACAGGGCGCCAGTGGCGAATTTGCCAATCTTGGTGTTCTCTGGCAAATGCCAAACGTCCTGCACGGTGT
>NC_060172.1:26952305-26953467 GCF_021292245.1 Micropterus dolomieu
TCTCATTAAATACTCCTTTCTTTACATAGTTGAATGTGCTGACAACAAAATCACACAAAAATTATCAATGGAAATCAAATTTATCAACCCATGGAGGTTTGGATTTGGAGTCACACTCAAAATCAAAGTGGAAAACCACACTACAGGCCGATCCAACTTTGATGTAATGTTCTTAAATCAAGTCAAAATGAGGCTCAGTAGTGTGTGTGGCCTCCTCGTGCCTGTATGACCTCCCTACAACGCCTGGGCATGCTCCTGATGAGGTGGTGGATGGTCTCCTGAGGGATCTCCTCCCTGACCTGGACTAAAGCATGGATGTAGCGAGACATGATGTCCCAGATGTGCTCAATTAGATTCAGGTCTGGGGAACGGGCGGGTCGGTCCATAACATCAATGCCTTCCTCTTGCAGGAACTGCTGACACACTCCAGCCACATGAGGTCTAGCATTGTCTTGCATTAGGAGGAACCCAGGGCCAAACGCACCAGGATATGGTCTCACAAGGGGTCTGAGGATCTCATCTCGGTACCTAATGGCAGACAGGCTACCTCTGGTGCGCACATGGAGGGCAGTGCGGCCCGCCAAAGAAATTCCACCCCACACCATTACTGACCCACCGCCAAACCGGTGATGCTGGAGGATGTTGCAGGCAGCAGAACGTTCTCCACGGCGTCTACAGACTCTGTCACGTCTGTCACATGTGCTCAGTGTGAACCTGCTTTCATCTGTGAAGAGCACAGGGCGCCAGTGGCGAATTTGCCAATCTTGGTGTTCTCTGGCAAATGCCAAACGTCCTGCACGGTGTTGGGCTGTAAGCACAACCCCCGCCTGTGGACGTCGGGCCCTCATACCACCCTCATGGAGTCTGTTTCTGACCGCAGACACATGCACATTTGTGGCCTGCTGGAGGTCATTTTGCAGGGCTCTGGCAGTGCTCCTCCTGCTCCTCCTTGCACAGGCAGAGGTAGCGGTCCTGCTGCTGGGTTGTTGCCCTCCTACGGCCTCCTCCACGTCTCCTGATGTACTGGCCTGTCTCCTGGTAGCGCCTCCATGCTCTGGACACTACGCTGACAGACACAGCAAACCTTCTTGCCACAGCTCGCATTGATGTGCCATCCTGGATGAGCTGCACTATCTGAGCCACTTGTGTGGGTTGTAGACTC
>NC_060172.1:26953487-26970628 GCF_021292245.1 Micropterus dolomieu
ATGTTGCAGGCAGCAGAACGTTCTCCACGGCGTCTCCAGACTCTGTCACATCTGTCACATGTGCTCAGTCTGAACCTGCTTTCATCTGTGAAGAGCACAGGGCGCCAGTGGCGAATTTGCCAATCTTGGTGTTCTCTGGCAAATGCCAAACGTCCTGCACGGTGTTGGGCTGTTAGCACAACCCCCACCTGTGGACGTCGGGCCCTCATACCACCCTCATGGGGTCTGTTTCTGACCGCAGACACATGCACATTTGTGGCCTGCTGGAGGTCATTTTGCAGGGCTCTGGCAGTGCTCCTCCTGCTCCTCCTTGCACAAAGGCGGAGGTAGCGGTCCTGCTGCTGGGTTGTTCCTCTTCCACAATCAAGTGTTGCTTCTTAAGTGGACAGTTTGATTTCACAGGAGTGTGATTGACTTGGAGTTACATTTTGTTGTTTAAGTGTTCCCTTTATTTTTTTGAGCAGTGTATTATTATAATATATAATTATATATATATATATATATATATATATATATATATATATATATATATATATAAATATAAATAAGGAGTGCAGTAATAATAACCTTATACTGTATGTTAAGGTTGTATGCAGTTCTATCTCACATAGGCTCCGCCCTCTACTGGACTTTATAGGTACTACCTCCTCCAATCACACGCACACACTTGCCCACTGAAATTTTTTCATGCACGTAGCCAACCAATAGGATGTCGCCACCGATGCGTGCGTAACGTATAAATAGCAGTGTCCCTACTACCTCAGCATCCTTTTTTCTTCAGCAAACGGCAAACTGCTCACTGAATTCACCACCTCCACGGATGAAGTTGCCACTTCTAGAAAATTATCTTTGCACCCGGGGCGAGGTGACCCATGTCCAGGCATCCAGTCTCATTGAGCTAGCCGTGTCAGCCCAGAAACAAGCTGTTCTTACCGTGGTGCCCACGAGGACTTGCATGGGCGTGTTGCTAGCTCACCGACAGTGAAAGCGTGTTACATAAACAGACACGCCGCCCTGCCGACATCTCTTTCATCGAGCGTTCACAGCGCAGCTAGGCTAGTCCGCTATAGCCGGAGAGAGACAGCCAAAGTCAGGTCTCTCTCAGTATAGCGGGACGAAAGAGATCGCTCGCAGCTTCGATTGTTTTCGGTTCCTCCACAAGCGGTTCGTAGAGCCTTGTTGCAGCAGGCGATGCTGTCTACCCTGCCACTGCTTCACTGCTTTGAGCTTGACGCTGACGTCAACACCGGGTGACTGACGGCCCACACTGCTCTCCTTGCTGAGAGAGAGACAGTGGGAGGTCTTTGCTGCGCTAGTCAAACCACTGGGACAGAAGCCCACGTCCCACGTCGCTCTCCTGGTGGCATCCGAGCAAGACGGTAGTAGGACCAGGGCTTCCTCCAACGGGTCGCCCACATCACCTGGCAGCCGAATGAAGGGCTGTTGCAATGACGGAGACACAATGCAGCAATCCGATGTGTATGATCCTAAAACCACATTGTCAACATATGCTCAACCGAACCAGCGCAGAATTCAGCTTACTAGCTGTGACGGTACGAGCCGAGCTAACACCAATCTTGGTCAGATATAGCCGGAGAGACGCAACCAGACAACACGTCTCTTCCAGCGGTGCGGCCCGTTGCACTTTATCACAGTGAACAGCAGCTCATTCTCCCAGCAGCAGCTCGCTGCAGTGAAGAAGAGGATGCCCTGTCCTGACTCAGCTTCACTCGGCAGCTGTGTTGATATTGACTGCTCCACTGACGACGTGCTCACTGTGACACTGTCATTGGAGCAGCGAGCTGTGGTGCGTTGAAGCACACCACGGATCAACAGACCGTGGAGTATTCAAGGACACCACAGAGCAGCAAGCTGTGGTGCGTTCAAAGACACCAGGGAGCAACCGGCCCTGGTGCATTCAGGGACACGTCCCCCCCCCGAAGATGAGAGTGCCGAAGATGCATTGTTCATTTTCATGCAGAATGGCAACGCCGCTTCATGCTGACAAGTTGGGTGGACAGTATTCTGAGACAAGGCTACTCTCTTCAGTTCTGCTGCATACCACCAGTTTTCCTGGACATAATGGAAGCCAGTCTATCCTCTCAAGAGGAAGTGGACTTCCTGGCCGCCGAGATCCAGCAACTTCTACTGAAGCAGGCTGTCTTAAGGCATCTCTGCACACGACATCCACAGAGGTCTTGCTCCATGTACTTTTTGGTCCCCAAAAAGACTGAGGCTTCCGAGCCATTCTGGATCTCCGCCACCTGAACCAGCATAATGGACAAAAGGGCGTTTCCACATGCTGCTGATCAAGAAACTGCTGGAGCCAGTGCAGCCCAGCAACTGGTTCACCGCCATCGACCTGAAAGATGCCGATTTCATGTCGAGGTGACACAGTAACAGGGGATTTCTAGGCTTCTCCTCTCAGGGGGTAGCCTACAAATACATTAGGCTCCCCGTCAACTACTCGCTAGCCCCCCACACGCTCAGCAGATGCATCGCACTGCAATCGTTGCGCGAGAAGGCATGAGGGTTCTTTTCAACTCACGACCTCATGGTCATGGAGAGATTGAAGCCTTGAGTGATCTCTACACAGCCCAGTTGATTTTGCACCTCAACAGCCTGGGGTTGCGATCAGCAAAGGTTAACTTTTAGCATAGTGAATATTTGTATGAATGGCATATTATATATTGTGTCCAAATACTACAGCTCTGTTTTTCAAGTTAATACTGTGCACTCTTCCCTGTAATATTGGTCAGTCTTTGTTACCATTTAAAGCTGGTTTGTGTTATAATAATATTGCTCTATCCCACTTGGTTCCATTAGGTCAAACAAGGGGATTTTCAGTTATGGTATTTTATTTTGTTTTTACCTTGAAATTGTATGTCCCCGTCAGGCACTCAAGTGTGTTCGTTATTGCCAGAACACAGTGCCAAAATTCATCATTCCCTTCTGCTTTAATCAAAATCACAGGAGCAGTGTCTTAGTGATTAAGTTTAAGTTTTGAATACAGAGATATTAACAACATATATATTACTTGCAGTGCATTTTCTCTTGCATATCTCTTGTTTTTGTATTTCATTTATATACATGCATTTTAATTGTAGCGTATATTCATTGTTGTCATATATGAGCAATATGGGGCCTTCATGCCACTTCGGACTGACATTTTATTTCAACTCAAAGCATAATCATTAATGAGTCATTGAATAATATATTAAATTGGATGGCTCAGCTGAAACTGTAAATAGATCTATGTCCAGTGGTTGCACTATAGCCTACTCTATACAGAAGAGTGCAGATGAGTTTGCTAACACAAAACAAATGTTCAGGACTAACACAATTATTTTCAGCCAACCTTTGGGAATTACTTCAGTTCTGTCTGGCTGCGCCCCCAAAAATGTGGTTGATCAGCCACATTCACAGGAATTAATCATGAATCAAATGGGCCGTGAGTGTTTTCACTGCAGTGGCACAGCTTGAAAGAATTAAAAGAATTATCTTCCCACTCTAATTCCAGTCACTGGGATTTCAAAGAAAAAGCAACTTTCATCATTATCATCAATCAATAAACAAAATAAAGAGGGCACAGGCACTGTAAAAGTAAAGCGAGAAGTACTGAATATTCACACATAGCACAAAATTCTTAAATCTTTGCCTTTTCTCAAGTAAATCTTCTTAAACATATAATTTATAACATACTCAGTGTTGCATGCAGGCAAGATTTTAACAGTTTACAGTTTAAATTCTTAAACTTGGAATCCTTTAAATCAGCGGTCCATGAGAAAGCAGGTTTTCAGTATAACTACAGTCTACGACTACCACCCAATATTTATTTTAAAAGATATCAGGGAGAATTGCAGGCTGATTGCTGGCCATTGTGAATCACTGCAAGGTATACGTCATTAAATAAATTTTTGTTGCCACATTCAAAATTTCTGTTACGATTTACAGTTATTGCATATCAGGCAAACCTGTTCCAAATAGTAATTTTAATATTTTATATATTTTTATTTTTATATTTTATATATTTTTATTATTATTTTATTTTGTATTAACACACACAAACACAACTTTTTCTGTTTTATTTCCTTATCTAATGAAATGTATGAAATGAATTGTCCTTATTTACTTTATATATAGCTTTGACAATATTGTTGCTATACATTCATGCCAATAAAGCTAATTTGAATTTGAATTTAGATCAAAATGAGCTAAAAATCTGATAACCAGATGCCCATGGGTGAAAGTTAGAATGTCAGTCCATTTAATACAATGTGTAAATACAATGTTTTTTAATCCATTGTGGATACACACATCCGCTTCTGGATATGAATCATTTGGAAGTGATACATTTTGTCATCAGACTGCATTACTAACAACATTATCTGTCACTCAGAATAGATTGCCTGGGGGAGGAAGTTGCAGAAAATAATGTTTAAACACCAATGACATGCTCTATTTGATAATATGAGCTACCAGGTCATTTACCTTCTCTGTAATGCTCTCTCTTTTTCTTCTCTCTGTATCTTCCTCTGCCTCCCCTGGGAAGCCTGTATTGACAACCTCAATGTGATTCTCCGACAATTTATTTTATTGTTTTGATCTCGCTCTTGCTATGAATTACCCATGTATGTTGCAGAAAGTGTCACAGGAGTGTGCTGTATGAAATCACAATGCAGTTCACAGTGTGCAGTCTGAGCTGTTCTTTCCTCTTGCTGCCTGACTCTTGTTGTGTCTGCTGCTCTCTTTGATGCCTGCATTGAAAAACAGTAAGACGTGAATTTGTTCTGTTTTGTGCTTAGGAGGAATGGAGGTTTTTCACAGAATCCTCTAGAATGCTTATTTTTCCACCTCGTTTTAGAAAGAACAACAGTTGCTATGTGTCAAACAAATGGTAATAAATATGTGTCTTATTACTGGATATTGTAAACAAGTCACAGTGCAACAGAAACATTTCTGCTGCTGTATACGAAAAGGATTTTGTTTTCTGCAAATGGTGAATGGATGCAGGAGGCCATGTTGGGAAAGGCAACTACACAAACATTCCTTAAAAAGCCTGTACAGCCAGGAGGCAAATTTGTGTAAAACAATCATCCAGTACTAATGATATGACAATATGTGATGATACTTTATTATAGCCCAGATTCATATTCCTCACCTGGTCTCTCCTTCCTCCCTGCCATGCCTGCAGGCTCTATCATTCTTTCTATCTCCATTTGCTTGTGTTTTAACAACAGCCAGAATGAAAAGTAAACAAGTCTTTATTTGCTATGAATTCAACATTAAAATAAATTGAATATTAATAGTACTTATCAAAGTATGCTAATGGACTGTTGCATGTTTTTTAAGGACACACTGTTTATATGTAGTGCAAAAGTAAGCTCTTTGACTGAATAGCTTACCTTTAAAAGATGGGCAGGTTGGGGCTTACATTAGCAACCACAAACTTAAATTACAGCAGCAAGTCCATAAACTTTCTTAATATCTGCTCTCAACATGACACATCTACTTTACTTTTAACATTTCCATTCAAATATATTCATAAAGTGCAGACAGAGGCACGTTAGAGATATGTTTAACATCCAGAAATGCTGCTTCATTAAATAAACTTTTTATGATCAAATGGCAAAAATCACCTATACATCAATTATAGCATTAAGTAAAGTCTAAACTTCACTGACATGAACCATCAACAGATGATATCTATATATTCATATTTTTTCTTTTCCAAAATAAACTGCTCAATAACTTGGAAATCAGTATTCAAATCAATTTTATTTCTATATAGTCCAATCTGTACAGATCTGTAGCAGACCTATCCTTAGACCATCGATTCAGTAATAACCTAGAGTGAAAATTAAAGTCTGTAAGGGCTGCATGAACCCTACCAACTGCAACTTTAAGAATATATTTTTTTGTAATTTAGACTCGGAGACATGACTGGAGCAAGATACGTCTGCTGTTTGACACATTGTCAATTGTCATTAAAAAAACACTAACCAAGGTGGTATGCACCCATTGTACCATACACAACCAATGATGTTGTTTTAACCTTATGTAATAGTTTATAGGCTCTCACAGACCCCTTTCATAGTCTTGAGGAATATTTCTGGGACTGTGCCACAGCCTTTTGCGAACGCATGCAGTGTGAAGGCAAAATCCATTGATTCTTGCAACATAAGACTTGCATCTTTAAAGTGGAATTCATTGATTGGCTGGCCAGATATTTTCACTCTTTTTATAACAAAATGAATATGTTGGTAAGGTTGAGTTAGCAGTTTTTTTCTTCACCCCAGTCAGAATTCATTTTTTTTTTGTTGTTGAAAATTTCAGCTTTTTTTTTGTTTGATTTAAAACATTTGTAATTTAGAAATGCTTTGCGGAATAAAGCAGCCCAGCCACCTCCCACAAACTTACCTGAAAGACACTGAACACAGTCAATTATAAACATCCATCCATCGATCCATCCATCGTCAACAGCTTATCCTGCGTACAGAGTCGCGGGGGGCTGGAGCCAATCCCAGCTGACATCGGGCGAAAGGCGGGGTACACCCTGGACAGGTCGCCAATCCATCGCAGGGATTATAAACATCTTTATTAGGAATTACTTTATGCAATGCACTGAACAATTTGTAGCAATTAAAGTAGTAGACAGTAGTTTTTCTCCCCAATGTGTGCGAGGTAGGTCGTTCCAAAGTTTACTGAAGGTATTACCCTAAAATAACCCTATGCCTATTGTGAAAACATGATTCGTATATGACATTTGACATTGTAATGAGCTCATTACAGTATTTTTGCAGTTTTACCTTACACCTGAATCCGATTAACTCTCTCTTGTATTATCCTCATGTTCCAAAATAAAACGTTCAATTGCCAATATATGCTCATTATTATTCTCATTAAACCTGTAACACCCCATTGCTGCATTATTACTGAGCCATTACTTACCTCAATATTTTCTTCTTTATCACTTTTCAAATTACTGGAAAATGTGTTTATGCTGCTTATATTTATTTAACAGTAAGGCCAGCTGTTTTTAGAATGTTCCGGGTAAGAGTATACTGAATAGTGTAACAAATATTGCTGGGTTGACTGTAGTTCACTTAACTCACTCTGTAAAAGGAAAAACGAATTAAATATTTGTACCGTTTTATTTTATTTTTTTCAAAAGATTCAAATGTGGTTTTCCAGCTAGATGAATATTTCAAGCAGAAGGGCTTTGACAGAGTGCATTTGAGAGTTGGTGCATGTTGTGTCTCTGTACAATCGGTTTGGTGGGCTCCATGCTTGGAGCACTTTGGATGCAGAGTGGCAGAGAGAGAATGGCCTCCGTCCAGCTGAGATAATGGAATTGGTGTGTTCTCCCTGAGTTGTGCTCCTGGCTGGAGTTAATTCTGTTAATAGCAGGAGCTTCTGCAGTCAAACCCCTTTGCCTGGCTTGGGCAATGCTCAGCGAGCACAAGAGGTGGCTTCTGCAGAATGGGAGATGGATGTATAATGGATTAACTAGAAAGTGGCACATGCAGCTTGCAATTGTTCTTGAAGCTGCTAATGTGCAATCATAAAAGAACCTGGCTTTCCATATATAAATCCAAGTGTCATTCATGCAAGGCCAACAGCACCATTGCATTTCTGCATTCAGCGCACCTCTCACAGTCCAGCACCAATAACATGGGAAGCTTTTTCACAAGTCAAGATAATTTGTTCATCACAATGTCTCCTCAGGACTTATAGACTTTATTTTTAAGGATGCAATAAGCACTACAGTTAACCCTTCCAAAAAAAAAAACTATGGATATTTGTTTACCCTGACAGCATAATGACATTGATTCTTGACAGTTAAATTGAAGGCTTAAGCAAATTTCAAAGAGGATTGAACTGTGTTGAATCTTTCTCATAACCTCAATCGCAGTTCTGTTTTGTTTATGGCAGCAAAATGGATAAAAATGTTCACCTGCAATACTGCATGTATGTGTAATATATACAATATTATCTGACGCAAAAGCTCATTTGTTCACTTGAAAACAACTTCAGTCAAATTAAATAAAACGTATAAAAAATTCCCATGCAAAGATATATTAGCATGATTGATAATATCTATCCAATTTTTTAAATGGGATTTTAGATCAATGCAAAATAGAGCTGGTAACAATCGAGATTAGCAGCTTTAACCTTCATCGTCTGTATGAACTGGTTAATTAACTGCTCAGTTAAAGGTCATGACCTTTAATTGACTCTCAGGCCAGTTCTTTTTTTTTGGGGGGGGGGGCAATCCCACAGAGATGAGATCCCTCCTTCACTGTGTATCTCTATAAAACTTGTGCAGGCACCAACTCACTTTGGTTCAACTCAAGTGAACACATGTGGAAACATACAAAAGAAAATTAAAAATGTGCGATTTACTACATGTTACAGTGGAGATATTTTTCTTAATTATACAATAATGCCAAACAAAATACATACAAATGACCTTTCTGTTTGTAGATGCTTTTTCTTGTGTTTGGTTTGTTGTTTAAATACAAATGCTATGTTTTATTTTGGTGAAATTTACAGCTTTAAGCACTAAACTGTGAACTGCATGGGGTTTTTTCATCTATTTTTGTGTAAGTCAGACAAACCATACAAAGCAATGAGAAATCCACAGCTGAGACAACATACAGTTTGTGAAGAAGTGACAACCATGACACACTGACATAGTATTATTACCTGAATATTGGTGGTCAATATCATGGACTCCTTCCGTCAACCTGCTTCTTGAACTAACATTACAAATCTCTCCTTTTGTTCTCTTACTTATACTGTAAAAGTGCATTAAAATGCCCCATGCGGTTGCCATAAATACGTATCAATGACAAATGCCAACTGGGTAGATTAGTGTGCAGTTTTGATTGCTGTCAAACCCCATTCTCCATCAGCTGGAGCAGAAGCTATAAATGAGGCCCATTGTTTTGGGCTTTGGTCAGAATATGAATTCTGCATGATGTGTACACACTAGAGAAGAAATCTCCCATAATCTTCACCCCGAGTTAATTACTGCAGACAAACATTATGGATCGCCAGAGACTCTTATCACTGACTGCTTGAATACAGAGGAGATTTGCCCCACATCTGATACGATTTTAAACTCTAAGTAATCTTTGCAACAAAACAATCTGTTTGCCCTATTGTCAAATGTATCCCTTTTTCCATGAGCTGATCTCAAGGAGATGAATATATAGTCTCACTAATTACAGCAATTATTACTCAGTGATGATATAACAAGCTCTCAAACAATTACCCCTTCTCCCCTTCCCCTCCCTGTTTCTTCCTCCCACACAGTCTCAGTAGACGTATTTCACTGCACAAATATATGCTTGCCATTTATACTTGCTCATAAGGAAAAACTACAAGCATATCATTCATTATTAGCACGCCAACATAGAAACTAAACAAGACCAGCACCAGGGAGCCAACTTGCTTCCTGCTGAGCACAAGATGTTGGGATGGTGACACTCTCCATTATGCCAAATTTACAAGACTGCTGACTAAACATGTGCTTATTATGCCTTACATACACAGGAAAAATAATTTGCTTCAAGTGCAGAGGGGCATCCACTTTTAAGATACTGTAGAACTTTACTGACTACATTGTCAGTGCAGAGGCAGTGTTCAATAAACTACAATTCTTATTCCTGATTTAACAAGGCATGTGTGCTAAAAATATATCCCAGTTTACAGCAGCAGCCATGGGGGATGTTATAGGCTATGTGTACCCACACTCACAGCTGGGAGCTACCAGGTACAAAGACTAGCCTTGTCTTGTTGGCCTCAGAGCAGATCTACTACTGCAGTTTCTCCATGCCTTGTTTAATGCCCTGTTTGGCATTTCAGCTATGGTGGATAACAGAGGTAAAGTCCCTCCTCAATCAGTTTCCTGACCAGATTTCTTATCACAAGCTTGTTAACACTGACCACTGTTGCACCATACATGGCTGACTGACATTTTGACGTTACATGTTTTTACAGAATTTGCTCTCAACACGCAGTATCACCCATTACATTTTGACGTGAAAGGAGATGTTTGGAAAACAATATACAAGAAGTGATTCCTCTCTAGGAATATTTGGATTCTCATCAAAGTGCTCTCCTTCAGTTAGTTTCTGTCTCCAGCCAGCATTCCGTGTGCCACATGGCAGAGACTGTTCAGGGCCTGTGGGGGAGTGAAAAGTGAGTACAATGGACAAAGGCATGTGTGGCACCTCACATCCATTTCTTCTCTTCCTCGCAGCTATTATTGTATGAAAGTGCTGTCGACAGCTTTTGCACTGCACCGTGCATTCTCAAACAATAGGAAACCTACCTGCCTTTTGCACATGGAAATGATGCCGGCAAAAGAAAAGTAAAGATATCACCATAACAGCAAGGAATGAAAGGTACCACTAGATCTTGAAACTCACTTTTATCACTCAATAATTTAGAACACAATACTGTATTATGACTTGCCTATGTTTTCAGAAACGTTGTTTTATTAAATACTTTTCAAAACAGATGTAAATTTTGACCTCAGTATTAGACAATGGTGCTAAAATCCTGCATTAGAATTACCTAAGCCAGTCTAGTGATTGGTACTTACTACCTCACGATTATCGTTACAATATTACTATCGTGTCTCTTAGATGAACACACTAACATAAAAATAGCAGTGATGATGTTGGTAATCTGGGAATGCCAGGATGGTAGTTGTAAGGGTGGGACTAATGATTATTTTTAGCTAATGATGACTAATGATTTATTTTTTCTGTTGATGTTTGTGTAGTGTCAAAACATACCTATAACAAGTTACCAAAGCCCAAAGCCCAAAATGCATGTTTTGTTTTGCCAACAGTCTAGTAAATTAGTAAATGTCTTAAATTTAAAAATGTTTTGTATTGATTTACTAATCTGGGTAACCAATCATAAAGTACATGTGTTGTTCTATTAATCATATATGATTTCTGTCACGTTCCTTTAGTATTTGAAATGTATTTAGGAATTACATCAAACCAGAGATCACTAAAATTGACAAAAACTGACAGCAGGTTCACTGAGAAACAGGTTATTCGCTTGGTAATGAGTAAATTCTCAGCAATATATCGTAATCTGACCTGGAGAGGTACTGAAACAGCTGAATCAGTTCAATATAAACTAAATTACTGTATCTTTTCTAGTAACACTGAAAGACAAGATTATTTTCCAAAAATAAAATTGTTTTTTTATACCTCACCATAATTCTCTCGTTCTATTGTCATAATATGAAGAACAAGTTGTGGATTTAGTGGTTACAGCTGTACTGGATCTTTGAACCCAGATGGAAGACCAGGATTCGTCCATCCTTTTGTCCATGGTTTACATTGCAGCCCAGATTGTGAAGGATTAAAAGATTTGCCATATGGCCTTCTTTCCACTTTCAAGATGCAAGTCTTAGGTTGCAAATGTTCCTGAGTTTCTAATGTTGGAATAAAAATAATATAATTTTCGACATTTGTATATAATTAAGTAATGACTTCCCGCCGGTATGTTTATGCTAGCCTAATAGTAAGCTGGACACTATAATACATTTTCTGTGGTCATTGGATGCCAAGATGTAAACTGCTGTCTGAGGCCTTGAGATTCACTTCCAGCCTAATCACACCATCAGTGTTTTCCCCCCTGTGCAAATGTGCCTGTTGATGGGCTGTCTAATGTGAAAGCTGTGGCCAGGCCTGGAAGAAGTCATCCATTCGCCTCATTTGGTCGCTTCATTGCACTCTGGGAAATATTTCATGAGGTCTAAGTGACTAAAACACACAGTGAGCATTTTTTATCAGATCTTTACATTTTAATATGGTTGAGATTTTTAAAAGTTTGAAGTTGAGGAAAGAAATTCGCTGCACACTTGAAGTCTTGCATTGGACCAAAATTGTGATCATATAATGATGAAGTCAATGATGACGATATTTATAAGACCTTATTAAACCTTTGTTACCTTTTTTTTATTTGGGGCAGTAACTACAACTGAGCATTTCAACATAATAGCAGGTTGAGTTTTATTGTTATTGTATCAATTCTATTAATTATAATTTAAAAAAACCCATTGTAACCTGATATAAATGACAGCACCACATACAATATGTTACGGTCTTTGTTACATTGTTATCAGCTTTGTATGGTTTTAATTGATAATTCCAATTAATTACAAATTGGTGATATTTCTGTTTTTATCATTTCTAATGGCTATGATAATGTTACACTCACCAAAGTAATCACTGGGATGTATGAACATGGTTACATCACTAAAACATGTGGGGCGGGTAACTTGTCAAATGATCAGACAGGTTCTAAACAAGCTGGTTTAGCTAGATTATTAGATTAACACCATCATTTGGATGTAAAACCATAAATGACTTTTCTTTGGCAATAATTCCTTATAACAAAAGAAATCTGTGTGCACAACAACAACTACCTGAATCATCCAAGTATGATTTTATGTCTTCTTGATCTTGACACATTGGAAATGATCCAACTTTTGTTTATTGACTATTTAAAACACATTTGTGTAAGGTTATACTAAACTAAATATTTCCTTTTATGGCATGGAAATGTCAGTCACATTTCAAACTACTTGCTTTAGTAACTAGACCCAGTAATACATTAAACACATATATTTAACATTAGAGAAAGGTCTCTCTTTTTGAAGGTTTTCAGGATTCTCACACACACTGTAGGAAGCTGTAGGAAGGAGGTCAGAGATGGTGGGTGCACAAAATGTTTGATTTTGGTAGCAGAGACAAGGGTTTGCATCTAGACTCCTTCATGTGGTTAAGATTAGGAAGAAACAAAAACAAAAATGTGGTTTCAGTTAAATCTTAATAAAGTAAAAATGTCCTAGCTCATGCTTCAAGTCACTTTTGACTTCTTCAATATTTAAGAACATTTTTCCGTAAGCTTAACCAAGTGCTGTCACTGCCTCAACATAACTGTGTACTTTAGTTGCTACCAGTGGAAAATTGTATTGGATTTTGTATTGTCAGTGAACATTTTGCAAATACAGCCTGTATGAACACCTTGCAACCTATATTTATTAAAAACATTTCCTCAGTCTTTTGATAAAATTGTAATCCCATTGGCATTATGTTAGTACTATATAGATGTCATTTCTGTGAGGTGTTGGTTGCTGTATGCAGCCGCTTGGGGAATAAGGCTCAAGGTTGTAGGTGAGCATAAGGTTTGACATCTGGTAACTCCAAACCTGTGTGTAGTGTCAATTTTTCATCCCATTTATTTTATCCTTAGTGGGCAGAGGTTACTCACGGAAGCCATGGCTAGGTAACCCTATTCGCCAACCTTATCACCTTGGGAATTACCCTTCAGTGAAAAATAAATATTATGGACCTGCTCAGTCATAGACTGCAGCAATGGTGCAAAATATAATTATGGCTTGCATTGTATTGCACAATATGGCCCTGGCACATAGACTCCCCTAATGCTATCTGCTGTGGGACCCACATGCCAATTCACCCAGCAAATATGGAATGAATTCATGTGCATCAGCAGCTCATCGTGCGTTTCTAAATATGGTTGCTTTATATGAGATGAAAAAGTCAGTAAAGCTTTTTTGCACCCATACCAGAATCAAGAGGGGGACTCATGGGCACTCCACGTTTAAGTGGCAATCAGACTGAAGTGAAGCATAAGCATTAAAGCAAACCACTGATGACTGGCTGATCTCACTCTTGATCATACCAAAAGACTCTTAGACCTATTATATATCATATGCTGTCAGGGTCACGGACTGTGTCTGAATGGAAATGACAGGGACATAAAATGAGGCTGTATTCATTGCTCGAGGTCTGAGAGCTGTTCTCTAAATTTTTTAACAAAAAGACTACACGCTAACTGGTTCATGAGGAACTCAGCTCAGATATTGAAATAAACAAAACAGTTATACTGGACCTATTGGAAAGGTTTAACAGACAAGTTAAGAGAAGTGTTAAATGTGGAGCTTTAGAGTGCTCTCCAGGTATATTCATGCTTCAGCTCATTTATACTTGCTTATTTCTCTTTTTACCTCTTTCAATTAACACTCAAGCTAAAGAGGTCATCATGGTCAAGGAATGTGTGCTTCTATATACAGTTATTATTATGTTTGGGGGTGTTGCATCAGATTTCCATGCAACATCGCTTGAGCCTTTGTTTTTAGCCACATTTTTCACTTCATTCCAGCCCTCAGAAATCTCTTTCCTAGACCTTAGCAGTCAAAATAACATATTAATGGTTCAGCATCATGACACTGTTGGTAGCTTAATTATCTTAAGCCTACATCTGTGGTGAGGAGCATGTACTATCTAACACTCCCTCCACTTGTTTTACCGTGTTAGGGCAGTGACCTGTTATGGGGCATAATTATTATGGTACAAAAGTGTGTGGACCCTATTGAAACTGAAGGAATAATTTTTCTTTTGCAAATTAATTAAATTTTTGACTACCTTGAAAACATGTTCAAAAACGTCTTGGGTTACATCTGTAACCCTTGTTCCCTGAGGAGGGAACAAGACACTGCGTCGTTGAAAACGACTCTATGGGGAAGCTCCTCGAGCGCCACTCTTCCAATCATAATTGGTGTCGTGCTGTGGCACATCATGTGACGGCATACCCGGAAGCATTAAAGGACGCCGGCACACACATACAACAGCCTCGCGATGAAGCAAGGTGCACGGGGGCATCAAGGGGCATGGCAAGATGACACAGTGTCTCCTTCCCTCCTCAGGGAACAAGGGTTACAGACGTAACCCGAGACGTTCCCTTTCGCAGGGAACTCAACACTGCGTCGTTGAAAACGACTCTATGGGGAACGAATGCCCACTAGGCCTTGCCCCGAAAGACCAGCCCAGGGTGAAACTGATCCCAGGGCCCAGTCAGGACGCGAGCACTAGCAGGCGTACTAGGGAGGTGCAGACTATAAAACCCGATAAAGGTGTGCGGGGTAGCCCAACCGGCCACCTCACAGATCTCCCGGAGGTGCACTTCCAAGTGGAGGGCCCTAGAGGACGCCATGTCCCTAGTAGAATGGGCCCTGACGGCCAAAGGTGAGGGCAAACCACGCACCTTGTAGGCCGAGGAAATCGCTTGAACAATCCAATGACTAATGGTCTGTTTGGATGAGGGGCGGCCCTTCTTAGGTGACCCAAAGCACACCAACAGTTGGTCCGACCTCCTCCAGGAAGAGGACCTCTCAAGATAGACCCTCAAAACCCTGACAGGGCAGAGCAAATGGAGCCGCTCTTCCTCTGCCGACACATGAGGTGGAGGATGAAACGCCTGCAGGACAATGGACTGTGCCACGCTCGAAGGCACCTTAGGCACATAGCCAGGTCTCGGATGCAAGACGGCCTTAACTCCACCAGGGGCAAATTCCAAGCAGGCTGGCATCACTGCCAGGGCTTGAAGATCCCCCACCCTCTTAATAGAGGTAACGGCCAGGAGGAACGGCATCTTGACCGTGAGGTCCCTGGGCGAAGCCGACTGAAGGGGTTCGAAGGGAGCCAAGGACAGCCCTTCGAGAACCACCGCCAGGTCCCAGGAGGGAACCCTGGACCGGGTCGTCGGTCTCATCCTCCACGCACCACGGAGAAAATGTATGACCAGTCGGTGCCTCCCCAAAGGCCCGTCGCTCAGCGGTGCATGGAAAGCCGCAATGGCTGGCAGGTACACCTTAAGTGTGAACGGGGAGAGACCCGCAGAGAACCGATCTTGGAGAAACTCTGAAGCCACCGGGCAGTTCACTGGAACTAACTCACGTTACCTACACCAAGTGGAAAACATGTTCCACTTGAGGCCACATAATAACCTAGTGGATGGAGCCCTAGAGCTAAGTAAGAGTTTGCAGCAGTGAGGTAATACTTTACTCTATCTTTCCTACTCTTGAGGTGCTATTTCTTTGCACTTTTACTGAGCAATCCACTAGAATCTGAAGGCCGGCTGAGCGAGATCAAACAACTGGGTGTGTGTCCCACCCACTGAAACCAAGCTTTTGTCTTGTTAATCCGGAGGGTGATCTCAGCTGGGTGCAATCATTCTTAATGCCCAACACCTGTGTGCAATTAGACTCACAGTACTCCAGTGAAACCTACCACTGAAGCGTCAGCGTTAGCGTCTGCTCCTTGGGTAAAGACCAGCGAGTCTACCTGTGCGAGTCCACTGAGCAAGGCGACCTACATGAGAAGCTTCTTCCCGTTCTGAGGCACACCTACTCACCTAAAGCTGCCAGCTACAACAACACTCAGGCCATGTGCTACCACACTATTCCTATTGTCTCCGGTCCACGCAAGAGGTATCATGCCATTAGGCACAGAAACCAGGCACTCCTCAAGCCTTTAAAACAGGCACCACCCACATCTGTCTACTTGTCTGTTGGGTCATGGAACTGCCAGTCGGCAGTCAACAAAGCTGACTTCATCACTGCTTATGCTAACACATTATCTCTCAGGCTACTGGCGCTTACTGAGACCTGGATCAAACCAGAAAACTCTGCTACCCCCGCTGCGCTGTCCATCAATTACTCTTTCATCCACACCCCCCGGCTGTCTGGGAGGGGGGGTGGGACTGGATTCTTAATTTCCAACAAATGGAAATTCACACAGCTGCTACCCCCGAATCAATATGCCTCCTTCGAATACCATGCTGTCTTTGTGTCCGCTCCGGTAAAGGTCTCTGTGATTGTCATATACCGTCCACCAGGACAAATGGGTAGCTTTGTAGAGGAGCTAGACACACTGCTGTCTTCAATCCTAGAGCATGACTGTCCCCTACTTGTCCTCGGTGACATGAACATTCACTTGGACAATTCAAACTCAGCAGACTTCCTGTCTCTGATTCAGTCCTTTGATCTAACACGGGTTCTCAGCCCCCCGACCCACAAAGCTGGCAAGGTACTTGACCTTGTTCTTGTCCGAAACTTTGCCACAGAGTGCCTAACAGTCACACCTCTACATGTGTCTGACCACTATTTCATTCAGTTCATGGTATGCCTACAGGAAAAGCCCATTCTTCCAACACCATTGGTTTCACACCGCCGCAACCTCTGCAACCTGTCTCCCGCTCACTTTGCCTCAGTGGTAGCTTCCGCTCTACCCACCCTCAAC
>NC_060172.1:26970648-26976854 GCF_021292245.1 Micropterus dolomieu
GTCCGCTCCGGTAAAGGTCTCTGTGATTGTCATATACCGTCCACCAGGACAAATGGGTAGCTTTGTAGAGGAGCTAGACACACTGCTGTCTTCAATCCTAGAGCATGACTGTCCCCTACTTGTCCTCGGTGACATGAACATTCACTTGGACAATTCAAACTCAGCAGACTTCCTGTCTCTGATTCAGTCCTTTGATCTAACACGGGTTCTCAGCCCCCCGACCCACAAAGCTGGCAAGGTACTTGACCTTGTTCTTGTCCGACCACTATTTCATTCAGTTCATGGTATGCCTACAGGAAAAGCCCATTCTTCCAACACCATTGGTTTCACACCGCCGCAACCTCTGCAACCTGTCTCCCGCTCACTTTGCCTCAGTGGTAGCTTCCGCTCTACCCACCCTCAACATATTTTCCTCACTTGAGGTCAATGATGCCACACAATCTCTGTTCTCTACACTAAGCTCGTGCCTGGATAGCCTGTGTCCTCTATCCACCAAGCCTGCTCGCCCAAACCAGCCCCACCCGTGGCTAACTCATACCATCTGTGGGCTCCGTACTGATCTCAGAGCGGCTGAAAGAAAATGGTGAAAAACCAAAGACCCCACCGACCTTAAGGGCTGACAATTGCTCCTATCCTCCTTCTCAACAAGCATCAGTGTTGCCAAAACTGCGTTCTATAATGACAGAATAAGCAGTGCCACTGACTCAAGGAAATTATTTTCCACTTTTAAAGCGCTACTAAAGCCTCCTCCACCTCCACCACCCACAAACTTGTCTGCTGATACCTTCGCTGCCTTCTTCACAGGCAAAGTGGAGGCTATAACTAGCCAATTCTTTGAAACACTCAAACTCAACCATTGTAGCAGTCCTACTACATCTTTTCCCCTGCCCTTCCAGGGCAGTGGTTGTTCACTCTCCTCGTTTACTCCTCTCACAGAGAGCGAAGTATCAGAACTTTTGACCCGTAGCCGTCCAACTACATGCCCACTGGACCCGATTCCTACGAATCTCCTCCAAGCCATATCTCCTACTGTGGTCCCGACAATCACTCATGTGATAAATACTTCTCTGGCTTCAGGAACCTTCCCGACCACTTTCAAAAGGGCTCGGGTTACACCCTTGCCCAAAAAGCCCTCACTTGACCCAACTCAAGTTGAGAACTATCGACCAGTGTCTCCTCTCCTTTTTTTATCCAAAACTATTGAACAGGCAGTATTCAAACAGGTCTCAGAATTCCTCTCAGGGAATGACTTCCTAGATCCATATCAGTCTGGTTTTAAGAGTGCCCACTCTACTGAAACGGCTCTTCTGTCTGTAACAGAAGCCCTAAGGTCAGCTAAAGCTGCAGCCCAATCCTCAGTTCTTATCCTGCTTGACCTATCAGCTGCCTTTGACACAGTCAACCACAGGATCCTGCTATCCGCTCTCTCAGCAATGGGCATCTCGAGTAAAGCACTCCTGTGGTTCGAATCCTACCTCTCGGGGCGTTTCTACAATGTTTTGTGGCAAGGACAATTATCCTCCTCCCACTGCCTCTCCACAGGGGTACCCCAAGGCTCAGTGCTTGGGCCCCTTCTCTTCTCAATTTACACCACCTCACTGGGGCCGATCATTCGCTCGCACGGCTTCTCTTACCACTGCTACGCAGACGACACGCAACTCTACCTATCCTTCCCTTCAGGCGATCCCACTGTCTTGGCGCGGATCACGGACTGTCTATCAGACATATCTGCATGGATGAAGGCTTGCTACCTTCAACTAAACCTCTCTAAGACTGAACTCTTGGTCATTCCAGCCAAGCAATCTATCCACCATAACATCAAACTACAAATTGACTCCGCAACCATCACTCCAACCAGGGTGGTGAAAAACTTGGGTGTCATGATTGATGACCAGCTGTCCTTTTCAGACCATGTTGCTCGGTCATGCCGCTTTTCTCTATAGAACATAAGTAAAATCAGGCCCTACCTCACTCAGTACGCCACCCAGCTTCTGGTACAGGCCATGGTTATCTCTCGCATCGACTATTGCAATGCCCTCCTAGCAGGTCTCCCAGCTTGTGCGGTGAAACCCTTACAAATGATTCAGAACGCAGCAGCGCGTCTGGTTTTTGATCAGCCTAAAAGGACTCATGTCACTCCATTACTCAGTGACCTCCACTGGCTCCCCGTGGCCTCCAGAATCAAATTCAAGTCACTAATGCTTGCATACAGAGTGACTACTGGGTCTGCACCCATCTACCTAAACTCCATAATACAAACTTACGTTCCTTCTCGGCCGCTACGCTCCTCCAACGAACGCCGCCTGGCTCTGCCATCCCTTCACACAAAGTCCCGGCTATTCTCATCTGTGACACCACGATGGTGGAAAGAGCTACCACACGCCATCAGAGCCGGGGCGTCCCTCTCTAACTTCAAGAAGCTCTTAAAAACTCATCTCTTCAGAGAACACTTCCTCTTATAACACCTCTAACTCCTAACCTCTAACATGCACTTCCTGTGCTCTTCTTCTTCTATACCCTACAATGATCTTGTATTGATTGCACTTTTTGCTAACTCTTAATTCCTTCCCTAGGTATCTACCCCAATGATGTGATATGTACTGTGAGCTCTTACTAGTATTTATTGCTGCTCTTACTAGTATGTATTGTCAGTTGTAGATCTGTAGTTGATGCTCTGTTGATGCTTGTATGTTGTTCCTCAAATGTAAGTCGCTTTGGATAAAAGCATCTGCCAAATGAGTAAATGTAAAGTATGGTTTCAATCACCCCTGCCAAGTCTCAACCCCAGACTCTGAATGTGGCCAAGGACAACATCTCGATGCCAAACCGCCATATCTCGAGACTGTATAATATAAGCCAGTCGTTGATATAATTCAGTATGCGGATGCCCTGAAGCCTCAGTGGAGCCAGAGCTGCATCCATACATTTGGTGAACGTGCGGGGAGAGAGTGCTAGGCCGAACGGAAGAACTGGTACGCGTCGCCCCTGAACGCGAACCTCAGTTCCCTGCGAAAGGGAACTCACAAAACATTGTATACACGTCAGACTGAGTGAAAACATACATTTGATATGGGTCTCATGCATAGTAAAATGCCTCGCTAGTGCCCCCTAAAAAGTAGCTCCTGCAACAGGTTTCACCCAGGCGTACGAAATTTCTGTGGTACATGTATCATGTCCAGACCTACAAAAAAGCTTTAATTTAATGATCATTTTTGGTCATTTACACACTCCATACTAGGGCTGAACAATTAATCGTCTTCAAATCAAAATTGTGATTTGAAAGAATGCAATTAGCTAATTGGGAAGACGGCGATTAAAATGTAGGTTAATTATACAGGGCATCTAACCTATTTTAAACAGTCGTGCAGTCACAGATTCATTCCGTTGTTATCCTTATGTGACAAACCAATCACAAGCACCATACGCCTCCTTTTACAGTCCCAGTCACCAATCAGAGCGGGCACAGGGCATGTACATTTTGCAACAACAAACGAACTGGAGGAAAACGTGTAGCATAATGGCGTCAGATGAACAGACACAGGCAGCAGCTGTGCCGCAACTTTGTCCTTCGTCAACTCACACGAACGTTTAGCCTGCCCTATGTTTTTGACGTGACGTGCTGCTAATTTGTTATTTTGTGTGCTTCAGCTCTCTATGAGCCCGTTTCATTCCGCTCTCTGCAGGCTACATTTCCCCCATGGAGCATATCAAAATAAGAGTGTTTTTTCTGTCTAATTTTGCCGACTTGTTCAGATTTTGTTCATGTTTAGCTGTCCTTGATTTTTGGGTTTCTATCATGATTAGGTAGGCTACATTCTTAAATAGTTAGTTTTTTATCTGTTTTAACTGTGTGTATTGTTGATATACGATCAGGTGTTTGCACAGGGTGTTTTATCTTGAAAATTTACCGGATTCTCTCTGCCATTCTGTGTCTGACTTCCTGCTTGGTTCATCTGCTCTGTGCTGCTTGACGCAGCTTCCATCAAAAATAGACTGGCAGTGAATTTTGAACTTTCTCTGAACCTTTTCTTAAAAACAATCGCAAATCGAATCGTAATCGCAGTATCTCGCAGAAAAATTGCAATAAAATTTTTTCCCCAAATCCTTCAGCCCTACTCCATACTTTAACAAACTCCCCCTAGATAATTAGTCGTATCAACTTTTTCAAATTTTCGCTGTATTGACAATCAAACATTGTGCAAACGGTGAGTTTTTGCTGAAGGACGTGTCCGTGGTGTAGCGTCAAAAATCCATGAATTACCATGAAACAGGATGTTGCAATTTCAGTGTACATGCTCACATCTGTACCAAATGTTACATGTTTGAAAAGAGTCACAATTTACATGAAATTTTCACAGTGTGTTTTTTCTCCCAATAAGTTAATATACTGCCTATTAAAATATACATTTCTACATATAATGCTTTAAATAAAAATGTGACAAGAAAGAAGCTTTTAATAAATGTTTTAAAGTGCATGAATAAATCCAAAATTGTATCTCTATCCTTTAAGGAAGGGGAGTCAGTGCACATGTGTGGGTGTAATGTGTATGTGTGTAGTGGCAGAAGAACACTTGCTGAAGAGATGGAACCTCAGTTTTGCCAGTATTGTGCCGAGATATCCGCACCTTGTGGGATCTGGGATCATTTATCACCACTGATGAACCACACAAAGAATATTATATCGTTTTTAAACCCTTTAACGTCATCTCAACCATTTGGACGACCATATTTTAAGTCACTGTATCTCATTGAAAAATGTACTGAACTTAATTCAAGCTGTTTAAGCCATCTCTACCTTTCGGTGTAGGTATGCTGTGCTAAAAAAATCAACTACTTGTCACTGTTTCGTCAAAATCATTGCAGACATGAAGACTCTTTTTGGTGGAAATTTCAAAGGTTAGGATATTTTTTTGACATATTATAGTTCCAGAGGGATTACTTAACAGAATTATGTAACTTGATGCAAAAAAAATAAGTCTAATATGGGTCAAATAATTTTCTAAAAACATGCTCTACCAAACGATAGAGTTGGCACTTCATGGTAAAGGTTGCCTAAGCTAATGTAATACAAATTTACTAGCTAATGTAATACAAATTGACTGCTTGCTATGAAATTTAAAACTTCTGAACATTCATTATTGTTAACATGATATATATAATGTGTTTCCATTATATATATGTTGAATTAAT
The DNA here is from genome assembly GCF_021292245.1 of Micropterus dolomieu. Classification (NCBI taxonomy): domain Eukaryota; kingdom Metazoa; phylum Chordata; class Actinopteri; order Centrarchiformes; family Centrarchidae; genus Micropterus; species Micropterus dolomieu. The sequence goes on from NC_060172.1 coordinate 26,975,839, forward strand.
TTCATAAATATGTCTTTATAATGCTGAAATCATGCTATACCAAAATAATATAATAATAATATAATAAATAATAATAAAAAGATAATAAATGTACAGTTTTTACGTAATAAAAAATTTAAAAACAAATAAATATCTTGACAACCAAATAACTATCTAGGCAAAATAGACATGTGTTGGTATTAACATTACTAGCATTATAAGAGTACATGGTTTGTAAGTGTGATTTCTCTTTTCTGTTTCACAAATAATAGATGGACACTAAAACATTTTATGGTGCAAGGCCACAGAATTTTCCAGGCCTTATAGCAGAAAATCCTCAAGACTCTGCCATTAATCTGAGTGATGATGATAACAACCAAATATAGCCTCCTGATCATCAATATATCAGAACATACCAATCTGTACTGTGCGCAGAAGTTGGGGTGGGTTGCGGTGTTTGTGTCGCGGCGCGAGGCCCGTCCAGCTCTGCTTGCAGTTTTAATCATTATTTTTATTAGCAAGTGAACTTGTTATTTTGTCCAATGCATCACCCAATACCATCCATGTCATATCCACTTCTTTCAATTCAATTTCAATTCAATTCAATTCAATTCAATTTTATTTATATAGCGCCAAATCACAACAACAGTTATCTCACAGCGCTTTTCATAAAAGAGCAGGTCTAGACCGTACTCTATGATGCTATTTACAGAAGCCCAACAGTTCCCACCAAGAGCAAGCACTAGGCGACAGAGGCAAGGAAAAACTTCCTTTTAAGAGGCAGAAACCTCGAGCAGAACCATGGCTCAGGGTGGGCGGCCATCTGCCTCGACCGGTTGGGGTGAAGGAGAGAGAGGGAGAGAGAGAGAGAGAGGGCAGGAGAGGAACAGAGAAAAAGAGAGGGATGGAAGGAGAGAGGGAGGGGAGGGAGGCAGCCTACACAATATACACACACAGAGGTACAGACAGTAAAGGTGATGTTGCTATAGACTAAATGAAAAAATGGTACAGATATTTATAGTAGTGTTAATGGTAAC
>NC_060172.1:26976954-27055797 GCF_021292245.1 Micropterus dolomieu
TATAATCAAAATAAACCATATTTAGAAAATTTCACCATGAAGGGGAATTCCCTAACAAAGTGGATTTATTTAACAAATTTAAAGCATGTTTTAAACACTTTTAAATGTAATTTTAATGGCCCACTGACTATTTGAAAACTATAAGCCTGTCTAAAACTGGCACATTTACAGTGATGTTATGTTTACAGTGGTGTTGATAGATGTTCACCAGTGTTAACTGTGGAAGTCAAATAAAAGTCAGAGCGGTGAGATAGACTGAGGCACAGGTCAGCATGTTTGCATACTGATGAGTTAGCTCATATGGAGTTAAGATGGTCTGAGGTCTGATGCAGTAACACAGATGCTACGGTATAGCACTGCACTATTAGCAAATTCTGCTTTGGCTTTGTAAATCATAGAAAGCATCCATTCAAACACTGTTTGTTGTGGATCTAAACTCATGTAGTCCTACAGAGTAAGGTACCATCACTGAAAAGACAATGAGGATATGTTTTTTTTAAATGAACACCAAACAAAATCAGAAATAGTGCTTTTAAAGGCACGATTTATCACCAACAAAAAAAATTCATATCACAGGAATGGAAAAAGCTATGTCTCTCACAGGCTAAAAACTCAATATCAGCTAATATTTTCTGATATTACAGATCAGTAAAATGTGTAAAAACATACCAACATTTTCAATTATGTTTTAGAAATGAGTTCAATATTCTAGAAACTAATGGTGACTTTCAGTGTATAATTTAAAGTTTTATTGTAGATACACCTCAGCTTTACTTGGTCAAAAAATAACAGAGTGATTTAGCCTGAGTAAAGTCAGTATCCGTTTCAAAACAGGGTCTTATTACATTTTTAAAGGAAACTATTTAATGCCTGTCTCTCATTTCAAATGTTTGCATTACTTGAGGGTTTATTTAATCCTGAGTACTTGGACTGATGAAGAAGAAGTATTTATTTGGCCATCGAAAAAGTTTAAAATATTGTCAAAATAATAACATTTCTTTTGTTTCTCTATGTTTTTCCTCCATTCTTTAGTATACCTCATCTCTAACGTATGATGGCGTCCTTGTGATGGCCGAGGCCTTCCGCACCCTTCGCCGTCAGAAAATTGACATTAGTCGCCGTGGTAACGCTGGTGACTGCCTGGCCAATCCGGCTGCTCCCTGGAACCAAGGAATAGATATGGAGCGGGCACTCAAACAGGTTGGCACAAGTTTCATGTGGTATAGTACAGATTGGCAAACGCTTTGACAGATGTTCACAAGATGTACACTCAACACAGCAGTCAGTAAATCAGCTGGCATGAGAAAGAAGAAAATGTCTCAGAAATCCATGCTGACATTTATGTATTTTACAATGTTGTTGAGACTTTGATGAAGTACCCACTAGTCCACACACACTTACTGTAACACACAAACCTGTACTGTTATACTTGTGGGAGACAATGTAATGACTTCCATTCACTTCTCAGATACTTACCCTAACATTACCAATAAGCACTCCAACCCATACCCTAATCTTAAACTTCTCATTATTCTAACCTTAACTCTAAAACCAAGTCTGAACTCTAAAACACTTGTCAGTCGTGTGGGAACAGATTTTTTGTTATCTGACAAATTATTTTGTATTATAATGGGGCTGTGTGCGATATGACGATATCTATCGTTTGACGATGGAAAAACGTCTATCATTTACAATTATGCTCTATCGTTTATATGGTTATGTCGCAAATTCCACACTTTACCGTAATATTTTGAGGGAACGGCGCTATGCACTGCAGTGAAGTTAGCTTTACGTTGGTATTCCACATCTATCCAATGTCCAAAATGTCCAAAGTGAAACTACTATCCAACTTGAAACTAACTTCACCGCGATCCGTTCTTCCAATTGCATTAAATATAATGGACGAGCCCACACAACACTATCCAGAAGTGCCAGCCATCGTGTGTGTCAATCAGGTAACGTTAAATGACTTACCCACGGACATACAGCTTACTTTACAGTTTGCCAAGGCATGCTGTTGTTGTGATGTTAGGCTGCAGGCGATGTGAGTATCGCTGTCTGAAGCTGGTGTATTGCTCTGGGACCGTCTCCTTCTCTCATGTTAGATTTAGCAGCAAGTAGCGTCAGTTTGCTAATCCACAAGCTACCTAACATTAGTTACATTACTTGCTGTGTCGTTGTTCACTCTGTCATGGTATTTGTCATGGTATTGGATTTATCCAGAATCGCTTAAGTTACCCTAACGTTACCTTTATGCAGAGAAATATCCCGAGTTACAGTTAGAAATTACAATAAATGTTCTATATCAGGATATGTATCGTTATTGGGATGTCCCAAGGTATTACCTATATTGGGATATGAATTTTTTGCCATATGGCACAGCCCTATTATATAAACTATCATATTCAGTTCTGAAAATGGCTGTGATACAACACTTAATTAAACCTATAATAATTTTTCATAAATTCATGTTTTTTGATGCTATTTATTTATATATGTTTATTTATATTATAAATCTTGAAACTGTGCCACTGAGTGCCTAACAGTCAAACCTCTACACATGTCAGACCACTATTTCATTAAGTTCACGGTATGCCTACAGGAACAGCCCATTGTTCCAGCACCGTTTGTCTCACACTGCCACAACCTCCACAACCTGTCTCCCACTCACTTTGCCTCAGTGGTAGCTTCCGCTCTTCCTTCCCTCAACACATTTTCCTCACTTGAGGTCAATGATGCCGCACAATCTCTGTGCTCTACACTAAGCTCATGCCTTGTGTCCTCTATCCACCAAGCCTGCTCGCCCGAACCAGTCCCACCCGTAGCTAACTGATACCATCCGTGGGCTCCGTATTGATCTCAGAGCCGCTGAAATAAAATGCGAAAAACCAAAGACCCTGCCGACCTTAAGGGCTACCAATTGCTCCTATCCTCCTTCTCAACAAGCATCAGTGTGGCCAAAACAGCGTTCTATAATAACAGAATTAGCAGTGCCACTGACTCAAGGAAATTATTTTCCACTTTCAAAGCGCTACTAAATCCTCCTCCACCTCCACCACCCACAAACTTGTCTGCTGATACCTTTGCTGCCTTCTTCACAGGCAAACTAGCCAATTCTCTAAAACACTCAAACTCAACCATTGTAGCAGTCCTACTACATCTTTTTCTCTGCCCTCCCAGGTCAATGGTTCTTCACTCGACTCGTTTACTCCTCTCAGGGAGAACGATCAGAACTCCTGACCCATAGCCGTCCCACTACATGCCCACTGGACCCGATTCCTACGAATATACTCCAAGCCATATCTCCTACCATGGCCCCCGCAATCACTCATGTAAAACTGCAAACTTCCCAACCACTTTCAAAAGGGCTCGATCACACCCTCACTTGGCCCTCACTTGACCCAACTCAAATTGAGAACTATTGCCCAGTTTTATTTCTACCATTTTTATCCAAAACTATCGAACGGGCAGTATTCAGGTCTCAGAATTCCCCACACGGAATGACCTCCTAGATCCATATCAGTCTGGTTTTAAGAGTGCCCACTCTACTGAAACGGCTCTTTTGTCTGTAACAGAAGCCCTAAGGTCAGTTAAAGCTGCGGCCCAATCCTTGGGTCTTATCCTGCTTGACCTATCAACCACAGGATCCTGCTAGCCGCTATCTCAGCAATGGGCATCTCAAGTAAAGCACTCCTGTGGTTCGAATCCTTCCTCTTGGGGCGTTCCTACAATGTTTTGTGGCAAGGACAATTATCCTCCTCCCACTGCCTCTCCACAGGGGTGCCCCAAGGCTCAGTGCTTGGGCCCCTTCTCTTCTCAATTTACACCACCTCACTGGGGTCGATCATTCTCTATCACGGCTTCTCTTACCACTGCTACGCAGACAATATGCAACTCTACCTATAATTCCCACCAGATGACCCCACCGTCTCGGCGCGGATCACGGACTGTCTCTCGGACATATCTGCATGGATGAAGGCTTACCACCTTCAACTAAACCTCTCTAAGACTGAACACTTAGAGAGCCAAGCAATCTATCCACCATAACATCAAGCTACAAACTGACTCCTGTACCATCACTCCAACCAGGGTGGTGAGAAACTTTGATGACCAGCTGTCCTTTTCAGACCATGTTGCTGCTGTCTGTTGGTCATGCCGCTTTGCTCTATACAACATCAGAAAAATCAGGCTCTACCTCACTCAGTACGCCACCCAGCTTCTGGTACAGGCCATGATTATCTCTCGCCTCGACTATTGCAATGCCCTCCTAGCAGGTCTTCCAGCTTGTGCGGTGAAACCCTTACAAATGGTTCAGAACGCAGCAGCACGTCTGGTTGTTGATCAGGCCAAAAGGTCTCATGTCACTCCATTACTCAGTGACCTCCACTGGCTCCCCGTGGCCTCCAGAATCAGATTTAAGTCACTAATGCTTGCATACAGAGTGACTACTGGGTCTGCACCCATCTACCTAAACTCAATAATACAAACTGGCTCTGCCATCCCTTCAAAGCAAATCCTAGTCCCGGCTGTTCTCATCTGTGACACCATGATGGTGGAACGAGCTACCACACGTCATCAGAGCAGGGGCGTCCCTCTCTAACTTCAAGAAGCTCTTGAAAACTCATCGCTTCCGAGAACACTTCCTCTTATAACACCTCTAACTCTTAACCTCTAACATGCACTTCCTGTGCTCTTCTTCTTCTATCCCCTTACAATTATCTTGTATTGATTGCACTTTTTTTGTTAACTCTTACTTCCTTCCCTAGGTATTCACCCCATTGATGTGATATGAACTATGAGCTCTTACTAGTATTTATTGCTGCTCTTATTAGTATGTATTGTCAGTTATAGATCTGTATTCGATGCTCTGTTGATGCTTGTATGTTTTTCATCAAATGTAAGTCGCTTTGGATAAAAGCATCTGCGAAATGAGTAAATGTAAATAACAGATTCCAGTCCTTACTACTACTGTTGCCATAAATCCAGGTGCGCATTCAGGGCCTGACTGGGAACATTCAGTTTGATCACTACGGTCGAAGGGTCAACTACACCATGGACGTGTTTGAACTAAAGAGCAACGGACCACGCAAGGTAGGCTCTCCTCATGGCTCAGAAACAACACTTTGAATGTGTGAGTTGAGCCACATCAAAAATGTAGGATAGTCAACTTGTTCAATTCAGTTTTTGTGATGCATTTTTTAGACTGTGGTGCTGAAAAGCCAAGACAGAAAAATCCTTGCATGTAAAAAAACAAAAGTTTTTCATAATTTAGTAAAAGTGTGACTCTTCAGCAGGAAAGTTACCTTTAATCAATTATTATTACCATTGCAGTTATAAATATCTTTGGATAACTGCAATTGAACAACCGCAGCGTATGTTTTAATAGTTTTTTGGAGTGTGAGTTTGAGAGCAGCGCCCAGACTACCTAGGGCTACATAAAACTCTGTTGTGACATAAATAAGAAAAGTTTGAGCATAATCCCTCTTCATGATAGCAAAACGTTGTGGGATAAGGCTCGGACTGAAAGTGCTCATAATTTCTCTTTACTGGAAAATAAAGCATACATGTAGCACCAATTATAAAGAAATAGCACCATGTTCCAGCTTTTCAAGTGTTCCTTCGACAGCAATGCGTGTTTATTGAAAGTTCTTGGCTCACACTCAATATCTCTCAATATCTATCTACAGTTCCAATGGGAAATCTGCTGGAGTCAGCTCATTCTGTTGAAGCTAACTTTCCATTCCTTTCTCTTCATCTCACATAGGTTATATATCGTTCTTTCATCTATTCATGTGTGTTTTTGTCTAGCTTGATTTTAGTGTAAGCCATAAAAATTTTATTTTTGCATGAATTGCAAATAAAAAGTCTTATTGCTAAAATGTGTTTAATTTTTTTTTTATGACTCTCTCAGATTGGCTACTGGAACGACATAGACAAACTTGTGTTGGTCCAGAATGAAAATGCTCTGTCCAATGACAGCTCAGCGATGGAGAACCGGACAGTTGTTGTGACAACCATCATGGTAATGTACCCTTAGACTTCTTTCATTTCTGCATAGTTTGGACGCTGAGATTTGAGTGACGCTGTTCTTCGACACTGACAAGAAGTCTTTCCAATTCCAAAATCTAATTTCAGCAAACCTTGCTCTCACCTGATTTTCAGGCTCACATCTGCCTCATGTAGAGACTTGAAGTTTAGTGAGGTGCGAATTGGTGAAAACGACACATCAGGTGATTACTAGCAGCACTGTACAGGTCATAGACAGAGTTTAGGGTTGAACCATGGACAAGAGGCAGGAGTTTACTTAAATGGCCTTATTGGATGCACACAGTGTCAGAAAGCAAGGGGAGGAAGTGCAACAGGGGTGCTGTGTGGCAGAGTTGTGTTAATATCAAAGCAAAATCAGGGTCTGGATGAGCTGTAGTGAGCACTCAGAGCACAGCCAAAAGGCAGTGGCACTTGTCCAGCTGGAAGATTACACTAATGTCTCATTAGTAGGCAAATCTAAAACTGACCTCAGATCCCCATTTGGAAGTGACCTCAGTCCAGTCTCTTCTAATGGCTTTCACATAGACACAGGTCTGCAGCCCAGTATAATTACTCCACTTTCTTCTACAAACACGGATAAAGGAGGGCTAATCGGTGTATTTGTGCACATCCTCTGCTTACATTTGATTTCACTTCACCCATCTGCAGCCTTTTTTATGGTGGCCATCCCCTTCCTGTAAATGCAATCAGTCTAATTCAATTGAGCATGCAAAATGATGCAAGTGAAAGCAAGTCAGAAGACTAATTTCAGCCCAGAGATAAAACAAGCCACAGATGCTTGAGCTTTGGCTATTCAGCATTTTTTTCAAACCACATTGCTTCATCCAGCAAACTCCTAAGTATGACCAAAATATCTGCAGTTATACATATAGTAATTTAGTTCTCATACCTAGAAGTGGACTAGTGTTCAAAGATGTTGATTTGATAATAAAGGTCTACAGTGCCTCCAGTGGCCGGACATGGTAGTTACCAGTCAGGTCTGCAGAAAGGAAAATGACCAAACATGCTGCAGGAAAGAGTTCAGAAAAATGAATTCAGTTGGACTAAAGGTCCCCAGTGACGGCCCTGCCTCCAGACATGCTGGCAATGTATTAAACCTCAACACAGTGTGTGGTGTGGTGCCTTCAGCCAGGCCCATGTAAGAAAATACAAACACATCAACACAATCTTATAAATTAAAGGGCAAGTTGTTTTTCTATGACAAAATACTATTTTGAATATGTGTATATTATGTTAATTCTGTTTGAATACATCACACTCTGTTGCTGTTTGTATGGCTGTTTTGCTTGTGTTGTTTCTAATTACATTCATTTTGTGTGATTGTAAAAGAGATGAATGTGGAAAAGTTTGGCATTACTGCATATATCTTTTCGATTATTGTTTCTTCCCTATTTCTTCCCACCCGTGTCTTTCTGTCATCTGACTTTACGCCACAATCTTCTCTCTCTGTTATGGTGTCTTGCTGTCTTTCTTTAACTCCACTCACCTCTTCAACCCCCTTCACCCCTCGTTTTTACCTCCATGCCTCCCTCACCTGTATATTTCTCTGTGGATGGTGACCTCAGCAGGCCTTGGCTAATGTTAGCTCAGCCACCTCCTCCTCTTTGCAGCCTCTGATGATGAGGAAGCCTCTGCTGCGACACTGATCCCGGGTCTGCAGACAGAGCAACAGACTGAAACACAGACCCAAACCCTTGGGAAAGACAGAGGACAGACAGACTGAGTTTGTCTATAGCTCTGTACAAAGACTCACTGTGCTCTGTTTTTGTTTTGTTGTGATGGCTTTTTTTATTTATATTTGTTTGAAAAGGTGATTTTTTGTTGTTGTTATTGAAATTATTTCTTTGTTTATAAGTGGTTTGTCCCGCATTAACAAAACAGCAATGACAAAGAGGGACCAAACAGATGAAAAGGAGATTAAGGGCCTCCATGTTTTGACCCTGTATAGCACTGGGACGCCTTGCTCAATGTGCTCCTTTCTCCGTCTCATGACAAAAGCCACAGTTGGACGAGAGCTCTGCAAGGGTTTTTGTGGCCACTGTCAAGATCTGACATTTGGCTGCGCAAAATCACCGGACCATCAGACAGCCCTGTTAATTCAGATTCTTTTCACTCTTTTTGAGGACACCACAGTCACCACCACCTTCTCTGTTATACTGCAGAGCACCTGCAGGAGCAATTACCTCAACAAAATACATAATTTTTACTGTTTCCACATTATTTCTGTGTTTTATTTTATTTTAAGAGAAAGTGTGGGAGGAGAGTGGTACATGGACAGGTCTTCATGCCCTGCATTTTGCAGCCCTCACCTTTTTGATACCCCTCTTCCCCCATCTTCCCCCATCTTCAGCTTTCTGCTCCGTCACTCTGTAAATCTACTCAGTCATGCTTACTTGGTCAACTTTCCTCTTCTTTATGTCAGCTCCTCTGAGAGCTCAACACCTGAAAGGTATTCAACACTAGTGGAGCTTGTCCAAAGCACAAAAGATCCCCACATATTACACTGATATGGCGCCATTATAAATGTTTTAACTTGTCTATAATGTAGACAAGTTAAATGTCCAATAGCACGATAATACAGCTTTAAGTCACTATACTCTAACATGACAATGAAACTGGTGTTATCACCATCCACTGACTGAGAAGAGATTTATGCAGCTTATACACATACGAACCTAACCTAACAACCACCCTGAAAGTCATGCACAATTGCAGCATGTTAGCTCTCATACTATAAAAAATACACTTATACACACACTAACATACACAGACACACACACATTTACACAAACACAACCTGTTTGAGCAAAGTGCATTGATGGGGATTGATTGTTAAACCTGTTGGAATTTGCGTTTAGTAATGTGCACTTGCTGTACTTGTTTACGTACCACATGAGGACATGACAATCTCTTATTTGTGCTTTTGCGTTGGCCTAAGTTAACAGCAGCATACAAAATGCTCCTTTAGCCATTTGTGCGTTTAACTGTAATGTAATATTACATTATAAAACATTTTATGATTTAAAATCAATTCAATTCACCTGTAAATGTATTTCTTTATGATGGATGGATTATCAAAAGCATAGCAGGCACAGGTGCAGCACACAGAGCACTAAAAAAAACTGTCCAGTCCACAAAACATTCTCCCACAGTGTGCTTATAAATGAAAGATCAATGTTCCCACAAGACTCTTCATCGGGATACACGACTTTGATACATAGAGCTGAAGATGGGAAGTTGATATTAAGGAGCTACATTATTTATGTGATCGTATAAAGTAGGCCAAATAACATAAACAGAAGACAAAATATGCAAGGCTTCAAAAAATGTTTGAGTTGGAAAAATATACATCTTGTTTCACCAAAATAGTCACTTACAAAAGTATTGTGGATGCTGTTTGACCGGCTGATGGACTGGAAGGAGTGGATAGTGACTTGAATCATTGGCTAGACTGACAACAATGTCTCCGGCTGGTTGCTTACCAGGTGGAACGACTTACTTAGCAGCTGATTGACTTGTGACTGTCTTTGTGGCTGGCTGACAAAGACAGCTGACTTACAGAGAACAGCTGTTTACCTGGCAGGTTGACTCTGTCTGACCAACCGGCATAGTGACTATAGCAAACTGGGTACTGGCTGACTGACGGCTGAACTGCCTTGCTCCCTTTATGGCAGAATAGCTGTGGGATAATCATGCTGACTCACTGGCCAAATATGTGACTGGGTAGATGATTATGTAGTGTAATTGCAGTAATTAATGAATGAATTAACTGATTGACCAACTGAATGACTGAAACAGGCCGTGACTAACCGAATGCCTGGCTTGCCTCTCCAGTCTGAATAAATGTGCTTGGTTAACTCGTTATGTCACAGTCTGGCATTTTAAATGCTATACGGAGAGTGTCTGTTTGGCAGCCTGGATGAGTGACTGGACAGTTAGGTGACTGTCCAGTCGGATGGCTGTTTCCACTGGCTGGCTAACTGGCTTACATAGCAAGTCCTGTATGCCTTTTTGGCTCCAGTGTGAAGTGTTTCATGTCTTATCAGCCCCAACCATTTGCTTCTACAAAGCTGTTCCCCCTCTTTCCATTTTCCCTCTTTATGTCTGTCTTTTTATCCCATCCCGTCTTTTGCTTTCTGCCTCTTTTCCTCCTCATTTTTCACTTTGTCATATTCTCTCTTTCCATTTTTTCTCCCTCACATTTTCCCTTTTTCTGTTCCTATCTATCTTTCATTCTCCCTGTAGCTATCACTGTTTGTATTCTGATCTGCTCTTTCATCTTTTTTCTGTAGTTTCTTGTAGGCAACACGCTCCACATCCCCCTCTCCATCCGCATTTCCTCCTATTTCTCTTTACCGTGCCCCCTTCCCTTTTTTCCTTTCAACCTCCCGATCTTCTTATTTCCTCCCTTTTTCTCTCTCCGTTTCACCTCCCATTTCTTGCCATGCCCTTACTCAAGACGCCACATGCAACACCCAAACATGATGCTTTCTTCCCAGCAGTAAATACATGCACTAACATCCAGCACACAGCATTCGCATTACTACCTGCACACCGAGACAAATGTGTCTGGGGCAAACTGATAACAAACCTTAAGGAGGCTTTAAAGTAAAACGCTGTTGGCAGAGCTTCCACTAGTATGGGTGTATCGGTGTGCCTGTTTATGTTTAGTTGCCGTCATAATACTAAATTAACTCAACAAAGTAACCTTGACTTTTTAACAAATCTGAGGGCAATTTGATGACGGAGGCAACAGAGATGCTGCAATCTCTTTGTTAAAACAAATTAAGTAAATGATTTCCCTCAAGAGTCAATGATTTGAGATGAAAAGTGAAGCAATACAACCTTCATTTTTCAAGGGAGGTTCACTAATAATGTAATAGTAATAATAGTTTGATCTCTCGATGTGGGACACCTTTTAATGCTTTAGACCCACTGAGATAAGAAGAATCAGAATCAGAATCAGAAGAATTCACCAAGAAGCATATTTTACATTTCAGCACGCTGTGTACAAATTATAGTGCAAAATAAATACGCTAAGAGGAATAGTTTGTCTTTGGGAACTACGCTTACTCGCTTCCTTGCCAAGAGTTCAATAAGGAGATCGAAACCATACTCATCTGTGTGCATTCAATATGTTGCTGAAACCAGCAGCCGGTTAGCTAAAGTTAGCATAAAGTTTGAAAACAGTTAGCTTTGCTTCAGTGTTCTTTTCATCTTGCTTAAGAAAAACCTGAGCTGAATATTCCCAGCATTGTCATTGTCAGGTCCACTTTATTTTTGTAGAGAATTTTTGCTTTATCTTTGCCCGTGTTTTCAGATTGAGTTGTTTTCATGCACCAAACATACGAGCAGCTTAGTGTCATTCACCTTCAAATAATCTCTGCCACAAAATAATTCCTCAAACACATGTTTGACGGAAACTGTAACGTCACGTTTCTGTTAATACCATTTGGTGTATCTCTGGGAAGTATCACAACAAGGTAGAAACCAAACAAAATCATAGAGGGTATGTTATGTGCAGCAAGGTGATTGTGAAACTGTAATTTAGGTGTAAACAGTATAGGTTACTTTGAACTTTGAATCACTCTGGTATTGTCCTTTACTGTACACCATGGTTTTCAGCTCACATCTCTTCTGTTCTTTATCTCTGGCTATCCATGGCTTTGTCGATGTACTAGAGGGAATTTACTCGAAAATGTTTTTGTGTTCATTAACATTATGATTCATGTTGAGTCAGTGGAATGAGCGCCCGGGGACTTGCTAATGTCCCTGATAATGACATTTTGGGAGAAATGTTTTGTATGTTCTGACATTGTAGACAATGTGGAAAATGTTTGTATTTGATGATAATGTTTTTAGAAGAAATGTATTTTGTTTGAACAAATCTTATATTGATGACTGAATAATGGTTCAGTACGTCAGAAATGTAACAGTTCAATGTTTGTTGTTTATTTTAAAATATGTATTTGTTTCTCAACCTTTTATATGTAAGTGTTAGATTATTCTTATTATAATATATTTGTTTATGCACAAAGGAATGGGCATGCACATCCAAAATAACATTTGTGACAACTGCTGGAATTGTGGCTTAATACTTAACAGTGCATTTTAAAACTTACAAGTCATTTAACTTGAAGAAACTGAGTTACTAGGTAGATAATTGGATTAAGAAAGAGGAGGAGTCTATAGCCATGCTAGGGGCTTTGTGAGGCTGTAATTTGGCACAGCAGTGCTTTGAGCTAAATGCTCATATTAGCATGCTAACATGCTCAAAATGATAATGATAGCATGTTGATGTTTAGGAGGTATTTACCATGTTCACCATATTAGTTAAGAGTGTTTGCATGCTAACATTTGGTAATTAGCACTAAACACAGGACAGCTGAGGCTGAATGTCATTAGTTTTGAAAGTAACCAAAGTACTGGACAAATACTTAATAACCATAATAATTTGTTAAATATCCCTGTCAGTCAAACGCAAGAACTAGGGGTGACCCCGAATAATCAAAGTTGCAATGCTTCGATAGAAGCAGTCTGATTCGATTGCAAACCTTCGCCGAGGTGTTATGAAATGAGGATCATGCCACTTTGGCTGTATGGGGGTGCTCAATGTCTGATTTTACATAGAACTACCGGTTTTCTCCCAATAAGTAAATATTATGATATAAATATCAACATATAATGCTGTAAATAAACATGTGAAAAGAACAAAGCTTTAAATAAATATTTTAAAGTGGGTGAATAAATCCAGAAGTGTGTGTGTGTGTGTGTGTGTGTGTGTGTGAGAGAGAGAGAGAGAGTCTGTGTGGTTGAAGTGGAAGAGAGACATAGCACCATTTCCGGCGATGTTGAGTTGTGTGTGCACCTCGCAGGCAAATCTCAGCAGGCATGCACAACTCCATAGAGACTGGTGAATGGCAGGCGAGCAGAGCTGTGAGTAAAAGGTCAGCAATAAGCCTCAGTTTAGCTGTATGTACAGTGTAAGTTACAGTAACATACAGACAATTCTACGGTCAGTCGACTATAGTCAAGACATGATAATTCTGATTCCATCCATCCATCGTCGTCAATTCTGATTCGACTATGAAAGTCGACACCCCTCGCAAGTACACAAAGGAATGTTTTTTTTTAAAGCTCTTTGTTTACTGAAGAGAAAGAGGATAGAGGATTCATAAGTCCAGCTTCACTTTGTATGATTTGTTTGTATAGTCCAGTTTGCATTGTAAGATCTTTTTTTAAATCCCTCTGCCTACCTGCTTCTGATCTAGACTTGCTCTCAGTGTAATTCAGTTCCCTGGATTGAAGATGGTTTCTGTAATTCTCTCCAAATCTGTGTCAGTATGATTTCATTTCTCATTTGACCCTTTTAAAAGAGTCTAAAATCCTCTTTGATTAAACTGTACTTGTTTGTGATGTGAATCAATTGTCTAAATGAAGAATTCAATCCAAAATATGTTATCATTTTTTATTGTGTTTTATGAGCTTCATAAACCGTTTTATAGCTTGGGAGTGTTGGATATTATACAAGCTTGTCTGATAATTAGATGAGATTAGTCTTTGATTAAAAATGGTTTGATAGAATTTTAATAGGCTTGGTTTCAGTTGGATTACAGGGTGATGAGCCTCAGGCATTATACCATAACTCACTTCTCCTGGTGGATACGGTGTCACTCAGTCTGTGTCTGTTTCTTTTCTCTGAGAATACCCTGGGTATCTATTGGTGTGGTAATGCGTGTGCATGCTTCTCTGTGACCATGCTTGTGTCTGTGTGTTATCAATACACCCACCATCTCTGTAGACAACTAAATTAAACTCTCTGTTTGCTTTCATCTTTGTTAACTGCATGCACAGAAATAATTCTCCCTCTTACAACACATTACCAAAGCAGCAGTCTTCCTCTTTTTCATCTCTCCTGCTGTATTTCCCCCTTATTTCTCTCCTCTCAGCATTAGTGTTCTACTGAGTCAGGTATAGGTCCCAGTGGAGGCATGTAGAGTCTGACGAAGACACAAAACAAGGCACTAGAAGTCAAAAGAAATAAAACATCTAACTTAGAAATGGCCTTTCAAAAACAGTTCTAATATTTTTCCTTTTATAAACAACTGTGTGCAACTGTTTCTATCAAATTTCGGGGCCTGCTGTGATTTCATGACAACATAGATTGTCTGCAACATATTTATCTCCTATAATTAAAAAAAAAAATTATGGTGTCCAGTTTAATTTGTCAAAGCAGAATTGAAATGTGTCTGTAGCATGGCGTTGGTGTATTTCATAGAACTGTATGTTTCTTTTGAAAATGTATGTACCTACATTTTTTCGCCAGGAATAATTGTCTTTATCTTCATTTTCTTTGTACAGTATGTGTTTCCCTGTGCCACAATGTTTATAACCAATCTGCTGACTGCTGCTTTCCCTTCTCCTTAATAACCATGCCGTCATGTTCCTCCAAACAGTTGTGTCTTTCTCCCCTTTTGCTGGCTTTGTAGGAGGGTCCCTATGTGATGCTGAAGAAGAACTGGGAACTTTATGAAGGCAACGACCAGTTTGAGGGATACTGTGTGGACTTGGCCTCGGAAATCGCCAAGCACATTGGAATCAAATACAAGATCTCCATCGTGCCAGATGGGAAATATGGAGCCAGAGATCCGGAGACGAAGATATGGAACGGCATGGTTGGAGAGCTTGTGTATGGGGTGAGTTTGGAGTTTGCAACGATTGATGGTATCGTCAGTTAACGTTTACGATGAATTGTTTCACTGTATAGTGTATCTAATGCTACTGGGGTGAATGTCCATTTCAATCTCTCAGATCCGAAGATGATGTCTTTAAATGGTGTGTTTGTTCAATCTGATTGAATTCAACTTCAGTTTATTTATAGTTCTTTGGCACACTTTAAGATAAGCTACAAACATTAGAAACATAACTATGAGATCTTGTATGTATGAGTAGACAGACAGACATACAAGAAAGTTAATACGGGACTGAGTATAAGAAATAAACATTGACAGAATTGAGGTGACTAGTTGTCAAAATATGTATCAGTTGAAAGTGTACCCAGCCAGTGAAAGCAGGAGGGGGCATAGCAGTGAGAAAACAAATGATGTTTAAACTTTAAAATCAAATAAGCGATTATGTGATCACCAAAATAGTTTTCAATACAATTTCTGTCATTTGATTAATCAAGTCATTAATTCAGCATCGACACATATCGACAGACTTTGTCTTCAGAATTGCTGAACTCACTGTATTTTAAGAGGTTGTGTTACAGCCACATTTGAATTGTTGTTAAATCTGTACTTTTTTCAATAATCCATACACAATAAAACATGTCAAGTGTTCAAATTCTTCAGAATGACACTGTACTATACACACAGGATAGGAGAATATAACAACTTACAAAACAGTAGTAATGCATTCCAGTACAACAACATCACAAATTAAAGCCACAGAGAAATTGTGTTGAACATTGTAATATTCATAGATATCACATATACAGTACTGCAGGGCTATTACATTGCATTATATGTACTCCTGCAATTGTGACCCCACCACGGGTCATCATGCAATCACCAAAGCTGAGAAATGCTCAAAATAACTCTTCCAGAGTACATAAACTTGTCTCAAGCTCTGCATCTCCTTAGTTACCAATTCAGTTTCCTGCAGAGATGCTGTTTCTCCAAGGGTTCACTTATTTCTTAAGAATTTGGCAAGCTGGCTAATTACAGTATGCCATTCACGACCATGCACGGTCTGAGATTTCACATTCACTGTCTCAACGCAAACTTTATCAGCATGCAGAAGACAATGTCATTCGTCACTATGCGGAAGAGTGAAAGTGGAGACGTTGCTGCTGAACAGCGACCGAATTAATTAGCCTCCAGAATCCGTATAGTGGAAGGTGACACGGCAGAACCGCTGCATTGACTAATCAGGTTTGATTTGTCACCCGCAGTCCTTTCTGATGACTCTTCTGCCACGTAGAGAAATATGTTCATAAGATTTCAGCACTTTGTCCTCTGCTTTGCTCTGGTTTATAGCTCTGTGTCCCGCACTCACTGTTTATTTTTGTGACTTTCTTCTCCTTTTCTTTCATGATGTGTACTTATGTCTGCTTTCTGTCTCCAATTTATTTCATCTTTTTCTTTTTTGAAGTTTTTCATATCCCTCTGCCCTCCCTGTTTTCTTTTCTATCACGTCTGACTTCCTTGTCTTTCTTTTGCTATTTATTCTCCTTGCATTGTAGCATCCCTCACTCCTTGTAGCGAAGGAACCCTTGTTATTTGATATGCTGTTATTGTAGCCTCTCTTTCAGATCAAGACTGCAGACTTGTTTAGACACACGTCGCTACTCAGAGACAGATACTCAGTGTGCTGAATGAATTATGTCTTTGACTACAGATTTTGCGTGTGTGTGTTTGTGTGTGTGTGTGTGAGACCTTGCAGACTAATTTATATTCTGGCAGTGTGACTTTCATGCCTACGTATGAATTACTTCTCTGTCATTCTACTGGTTTCCCCTTTACCTCCTGTGTCTCTTTCAACCTATCTCTCTCTCCTGCTATACCACTTGCCTTTTTTTGCCTCCCTTATTTCCTTCACTCCCTTCCTTATGTTGCTCCTGCTTCAAACTCCGCTGATCCTTACTGTGTGTGTCTACTTTGCCTGCACCTTGTGTTTCAAATTATATTTCTCAATCCTTCAGCTTTGTCCTCAGATGTTCCCCTTCTACAGATAAAGGAGTTCACAGACAGTTACCATCACTCGCCTTTTTTATATAAATTTACTGCAAATGAAATGCAGTAACGTATGAATAACCTAAATTAAACACATACTTTTCACCCCACTGCCTCTTTGCAGAAAGCAGAAATTGCTGTGGCCCCGCTGACCATCACTCTGGTGAGAGAAGAAGTGATTGACTTCTCGAAGCCCTTCATGTCTCTGGGAATCTCCATCATGATCAAGAAGCCCCAGAAGTCTAAACCAGGTGTTTTCTCTTTCCTGGACCCACTGGCCTACGAGATCTGGATGTGCATAGTGTTCGCTTACATTGGAGTCAGTGTTGTGCTGTTTTTGGTGAGTGATGCACTTGAGTTAAATTGCAGGACTGTAACAGTTTGAAGAGTTTTAAAAGGCTTGGAGATGAAAGAATAGATGTCTTATTTGTTGCTCACACAGGCTAAAAATGTTGTGGGCTACAGCACATAGTGCCCTATCAGACCTTCTAGATCCTTATAGGACACATTTCCTGCTGATCAGAAGTCAGTTTGGTCAATTTTAATAATATAGATAGAGGAGATGAGACTTCTTTTCATTGCAGTTTTTACTGCTGGATGCCCTTTTCTGATGATGTAATAGCTTTGAGTAATCAGTTACAAAGTAAAAAAAAAAATCAAGTATATCGATCTTGCCTTTACCCCCTCACAGTAATGTTTTTTTGTTTTTTTTTACAATGTTGAAGAAAGCTTCTGGAAATCATTAGATACTTAAAAGACATCTCTGTATGCAAGATATGCAAATACTTAATGTGGGCGATATTTAAGACATTCACATAGTCAAGATCATGTCGGGCATAACTCCTATGACACCAGAGTGTCTGCTTATTCAAGGAAACATTTTTCTCTTCCACAACGGTCACATTATATTTACCCTCTATGGTTTTGTCTGTGCTATTTAGCTGTTCATTTACTTCAGCCTGTACTAGAATAAGGCTGTTCTTTCTTTCCTTTACAGACCTCTAAACTCTTATTTTTTCCTTCACTGTCTCAGGTGAGTCGCTTTAGCCCTTACGAGTGGCATGCAGAGGAACCAGAGGAAGGCACAGCAGAACTGGGCCCCACTGACCAACCTCCCAACGAGTTTGGCATCTTCAACTCCCTCTGGTTCTCTCTGGGAGCCTTCATGCAACAGGGCTGTGACATCTCACCACGGTGAGGGAGGGAAATGGTGTGTGTGGGAGACAAGCAGAGTGTATTTGTATACACATGTGCGTCAGACTGAGCGAGTAAGAGACAGTATTTGAGTCTGAATATGGGATGTGTTCGTACGAGTGTGCGTCTGGGCTGGGGATAGCGTGTGTGTCTGTCTAACTGCCTGTAATGTTAGAGTGCTTTAGTATTAGGCTGTGGTGATTCAGACTGTTGACAATGTGAATCACCTCCCTTAGCACTTTTCTGGCTTTAACTGAATTGGACTGCTTCTCCAAGACAGTGTGTTGTGAGAAGCTTAAGATGTGCCAGAAATACACACTCACACAGAGACACAAACATGCACAAAAACACAAATGTGAGAAGGAAACACCTGCACATAGTCCAGCGGTCATGTCCATATGCGTGAGCTATGGTGGGAGATTTAGCAGTTTGCTAGATGGGTATGAATTTTTAATGTACCACTGAAGAGGCAGAGTCCAGCTGTATTTTTAGAATATTTATATGAATATGGCATTTTATTATTGATAACATGAGAATGCAGTTAAGTGAAATATTCATGGCCATCATCCTCAAGCCCTTTAGGAAGCAAATCTAAGGAGAGAAGGAGTAGCAGATAGAAAAGAGTGATGAGCTGAAAGAAGGAAACGGTGTGAGCGGTGTAAGCGGTGTGAGCGAAATGTGTGTATGTGCTTGAGAGAATTGAAAAGAACGGGTAATATGTGAGTGGACGCATCTCATTTTGTCATAGATGTGTAGACGAAGTGGTCAGTGGTCTGTATGGAGCTGTAGGACAAACACGATTTGTTACAAATTCAGATTCCCTTTTAATACGCACAGCCAAAACATTTTTGATTCTGTTTCCCTAACATGATAGTGTGCACAGTTCTTGTTTGTCTTGACTTTGGTGACACTGTTGGTGAGAAGTCATTGCTGTGATGTTTTACCCTCGGTGTAGGGGCTGCTCCAACATGTTAAATAAACATAAATATACTCAGTGTAGACAGGAGCTTTCTGTGTTCTGTGTTGAACTTTCTATTTGTTCCAAACAAACTATTGTTATTGCTCTCATAAATATTAAACGGTTATTTTCAAAAATATATCACTGGCTGTGCAGGAGAATATTTTTCCTAGGAAATAGCATTTATCTTGTAGGTGTTCCAAATAAATGTTCAGTGTTATAGTATTAAAAAATGAAATGATTGTTAATTTCCTCAACCTCAGAATTCCCTTTTCAATATTTACATTAATTCATGTCCTTTTGGGATGTACCCAAATAACCAATACGTTATTTGGGAAAGCACAAGAAATGCGATAGAAACAGAATTTTCTTCTACCCGAAGTTGCTTGTTATTAATTAGGTGGAAAAGCCAGCTCAGGAATGTGATAAGTTCTGTAAGAATGGGACTAAAGAAAGGTGTTAAATCAGCAGCTGCCTCAGAGAAGAGAAGAGAAGCTGCTGGTGTGTGGGATCATCTGTCTGTCTGTCAGTGTGTCTGAAGCTGGGTTTCTTAGCATTATTTGTACCTTGGCATAGGGAATGTGAAGTTGATGTCATGCTGTGTTGAATTTTCGGTAAATGAAATCTTCATTATGTTAACTCCTCCATGTTGTGTGGTCCTTTCGGATTTTGTTTGGTTTAATAATTGGGCCAAAAAGAGGAGCGACATCTTACCTTTGCTCAAGCAGTTTGCCAGCTTGTGAATGAGCAGATCTTCCGGCCAGCCTGCAAAACCGCTTCTAGCGATTTATATCTTTCAAACTCACGCAAAGTGTACGCGCTCTGTCCAAAAACGAGGTAATTGACAGTGTGAGGGTATGTGAGTGAAGGCAGTGCTGGGTCTGTAAACCAGTCTTGCTAAGTCATATGGATCTGCGTTGTTTATGGTTGTTAGTTTGTCCAAATAATGTTTCTGTCACAAAATCAAACCTAGTCAAGAATGCAGAGCATGGGAATAATAAATGTACTAAAACACACAGAAAAGGACATGAACTAGAATACCATGGAAAAATACGAACATTAACCCCAAAAACCATAACACAAAACACTTTCTGTTTTTTCTGACCATTTCACTTTGACTGTGGAGCGTCTTTCAGTGTAAAATGTTTGACTTTGAGAAAGGTGGACTTGTTATGTTGGGACATTGGTTAAGCAGACTGGTTATAATGGGACAGACTGAGATGATTGGTTATAATGTAAAATGAGAATGGTCATGCAAAGAAGTTGAAGCAGTAGCAAATTTTTGAGGACTTTGTGGTGCACAAGACTCACAGAATGACATTCAGACAGGTGAGTACAACCACTGCGTTGCCTAGCATTGTGTGTGCTCTACGCAGTATACTAAAACAAGAAATTCCCTGTGCACAGCAACAACAGTGAGGTGCTGGTAGGTCGCATTATTAAGCAATGAAAAATCACACGGTGAATGTGAAGAAGCCACAGGCGTAACACAATGTTCACAGTAAATTTTTGATTTTTCATAACTTTTTGTCATATTTGCTAAAACTCTTACTATATCCTGACAGTAGTATATGAGACAGATAATCTGTGAAAAAAATTTGATTCCTCTGGCAGTCTCTAACGCAGTGTCAATCACTGCTCGTGCACACGCTTTGCAGCCCCCTCCTCACGCATGCTCTCACTCAGTCAAGCTCAATATTGGCTGTACAGTATATGTATGTTTTGCAAACACAATGTCTGAGAAACAACCACCAGCAATAAAAAAGTCACTTTTGCCAACAACAGTGCATAGTACAAAACGTGTGGCAACAAGTCCTGTCTCCACACGGAGACTCATCATGACGCTCGTATTGACGAGTGGTGAAGAGGAATGATGACAAACAGTGGGGAATAAGTTTTGAAGGGGGGCAGTTGTATACTATTCTGTCATCCTACTGTTGTCGCATCTGCCTCTGAAGCCTGGGGCGCTCTACCCTGGGCAGCGAAGCATTGCTGGGAAATTAGGATTATTTCCTCTAACTAAAGGAAATCTTTCTTGTTCAGTGTCCCCCAGTTAAATGTTGGGCAGAGGGAGTGTAGTTAGCTCGCTTGGTTGAGAACCTGCCCCATGTACAAGGCAGAGACCTTACTGCAGCGGCTTGGCTTCGAGTCCAGCCTGTGGCCCTTTGCTGCGTGTTGCCTTCTGTCTCTCTCCCTGTTTCCTACTGCTATCGATTTTCCTGCATCTCAAAAATAGAGGCAAAAATGCCCCAAAATATATCTTTAAATGTTGGTTGGTGGTATGGATCAGATATTTCATAAAACTTTTTTTAAGAGAGAGATGAAAAGTACAATATCTATATCAAATCAATTTGACACTTTGAAGTCAAGACAATTGGATTGGCTATGAATATGAGGTAAAAAAAATACATTGCCCAATTTAACTTGATTTCCTGTATAAACCACGCACACGTCTGGTCTTCTATCCGAAAAAAAACAAATGACATTCACAGATTTGACTCTTTTACGGCAGGAATCCATGGACTAATCACGCCCATTATAGTCAATGCTCGTCAGTCCACTAGACGCGGCCGCACCGCTACGCAGAGAATAGGTAGCAGGTCTATTTTTGACGCAAGTGACGCGGCTTGCGTTAAAAATTAGCAAAGAGCAGAATAAAACACCAAGTGGAGACTCCCAATCGTAAAACAACTATAAACACGGTTAAAACAGACACAAAAAGAAATAATTTAACCAAGTAGCCTACTTAATCATAGTAGAAGCACAAAATGCAAACACTGATTACCAAATCAACAAAATCTCAACATGTCAGCAAAATCAGACAGGCAAAACAATCTCTGATTCTGAAATGCTCCTTGTGGGAAATGCAGCCTCAAGTTGACGAAACAAAACGGGGTCACATAGAGCTGTGAAGAAGGTAGTAATAGCACAAAAAAGACAAATTAATAACAAGTCAATAACGTGGAACAGGCTGCACGCTCCGCTGCTGAAACACTTCTAAGACACTTCCAGTGGACTTTGACGCCGGATTATGGACGCATCAAAACCATGGCGCAGCCATAACGCGCCATAGCTGGAGTCAGTGGATTCCCGGTGTAAGTCTCTTTTACACTGCATACTCAGGTTCCAAAAACATGTTCTGCTACTATTATCTGCTATGCTGCTCTCGTGCTGTCTCCTCTCCATTGTTTCCTCTCCTGTCCAACAGCAATAAACACATGAATCATCAAATAATTAAATTTAATGTTACATTAACTACAGTAGACATCTAGTTAATATAATGTTAAAATGTGTTTTTAACAAATTGTATTGTTAAACTGTATTTTGGGATGGGTATCATTAGGATTTTCAGAATACTACTACAGTATTACTACTACTAATAAGTAAGGCTATAATTGTTTCATGAATACTGTTTAAAAACAGTGTAAAACAGCTATAGCCATTTCTCCCTATAGAAAAAATTTAATAGATTTTCGAAATCTGAGCCCTCCTTACTTTTAGTCCCTGAACAGCATTGTAGTGCGTTCCCACCTATTTCCACCACTGCCTCTAATGTCCAGGCTCTAAAACTAGCTATCACTGACATACAAATAATCTTTAAACCTAGTAACTTTCAAACATTTCTAATGCATTGCTGTTAGAATTTCACTTTGGGAAAACAACAAAAGTTCTACATTGGCTGCCCAAACTTCACTTTCTTCCTCCTCCTCCTCTTTTGCTCTTTTGCCCTTCTCTTTCGCTCTTTCATCTATCTCTTTCACGCTCTCTCTTTTCCTCCCTCCCCCGCTCCCTGAGACACCTGTCGTCTCCCACTCCTCCCCTCTTTACTGTGACTGACAGGCCAATTCTAGCCCCAGCACACAAAATGGAAAACACTCACACCAGCTGCACACACACACACACACACACACACACACATTGGATGTGCACATGAATGCACAGACACTTCACATACTGACATTGCTTACACACGTGCAGAAAAAAACACCAAGGGTGTAGATTCACAACAATCCAACACGCAAAAGTAGACCTCTCCATCACTTGCAGGACTTATTAAAGATGTGTGTGCGTAATCTACAGCTGTCATAGCGATAATGTAATACTTAACATGAAGCCAGTGTTCGTCATATAAATCACCCGGCTCAGTCACCTCCAATACAGCACGGCTCCTCTATAGACTAGGATTAGTTCTAAATGCCAGATTATATTTGTAGAAAGAGAAAACTGTCACATATATACTTTTTCTTCTGCTTCATTTCATTTTATTTGCTGGACTTCTCATACAAGAGAGGAGGTTTCAATGCAAACTAAAGTCTTTCTCTTAAAGGCAGCCCAGCACAGTGTTCATTTATCATGTAAATTCAACACGATGTCTAATGTATCACAATGTCACTCTCATGAGACAAACCATATTGCAAAGACTGGTACTACAGCTGGATTTAGTGGTGTGGCTTTGCTCCCATGCTTCAGATTTGGATCGGGGTATGCCCGAAGAACAGAGCTTTGGAGATGCAAATCTCCTAATAGTAATATTGACAGTACTGGGACATACTAGCCAATATAAGGTGAATTAGTGTTTGTAATGAGGAGGAGGAGGCTGAAAGTACTAGAAGAATAGCACATGACAATGGTGGTAGCACAAAGGAAAACGTAACACTGGCACACTGACTCTAAACATCACATTTATTTTAACATTTAACCTATTTTAACAGACAACATTGTGATCCCAATGCTATTTAAATGAATTGGTGATATGGAGTATTCATTCTATTAACAATGTAAAAATAATGTGAAAGGCATTGCTCGTGATAATGACCCTACAGAGAATCAACACCTGCTCTCCTCAGCTTTACAGAGGTTTACATCAAGTTTCAGCTCATTGTTTAGCTGTCCGGCCTGCAACTTTAGTGTTTTGGTTTACTCTCACCGCTCTCATAGCATTGTTATCGAATGCCTCAGGCATTTTTAGCAAAACTCTTTAATTAATCCTAATGTTGCTCCATGTCTGCTGGATGTGTAAATAATGTATGCTGATAATATGTCAATACTGTGCTCGCATCTTCTCTGCTTCCCCAGGTGACCAATAAAAATTGTTATTGCATGTTTAACAACACAGTCCTTGATGCTGGGAGCAGGCATCAAGCAGCAGCATGCGGTAAATGGTTCAGTATGCCTCAGTTCCTTCAAGTTGTCATCCAACCACATCTAAAGCCAAAAGTGTTTGGCTACACTCCAGATTGAAAAGCCTGCTGTCGTAATGACAGGACCCAAGGAATCGTATAAATGGGCAGAACACAGCACAATTTCAGTTATAGCTAGATTGAGTTTAAAAAGTTGTCGGATGCAGCCCTTCCCAATTCCGATGAAAGGTGTGGGGCACTAACAGACACTGTTAGACAATCTAATAAGCACTTTGTCTGAAGCATACATAGGCTCTAAGACAATGCAGTATACATTAGTGCTACAGTGTGTATGTGAATTACCTATTTACTAGTTACTGTCCTAGTTATGAGAAGTAATGTGCATGATAGATAACCAGCCAGATCAACTGACATGATTAAAGCTTTCTGTCTGAACAACAACACTTGTCAGTGCTTCTCAATGGTTCTGACGTACACATAAACAAAACAAAAAAGGAGTGAAGCTTCGCTGCAGTCGAGTCACGCTGCTACTCTCACATATTACACACTTCACTCTCTGCAACACATACTCAGCACACTCGTCTATTTAATCTGTCATGCTCCGCTCACACTTTTGTTCCGCCTAAGCAGCTACTGCTACACCGCTCACTTTGAGCATCACTGCGTCTTACTCGTGCTGCTTATGTACAGCATTGAATCAGCCTCACCTCCACCCCAGCATTCACCTGCAACTACTAATTGTTGTGAGTCACTCTCTAATCTCTCTTCGTGTGGGCTTAAGTGTATGCTGCAGGGAGGGATGAGGCTTGACTGACGTGCTTAGACATCAAACATTCACTATGCCTTGTATTCACGCAATTACACAATGTATGATTATGCCAGAAGTGGTAGAAAAATAGAAAAAGTTAGGTTAACTTGTTCATTAGAAATTAAATAATTCTGCAGACCAGGCTTCTGCCATAAAACAGTGTGATAGATGAGTCTTCACTGTGACACTGTGCTCTGCAGAAACACTAGCTCATGTCAGAAATGGAGACGTGTCATGCATATCATCATGTCATACATTTCTATCACTGTCAGTACATTTCCTTTAATCTCCCGTCCCCTTGTTCACCTTTGCAGGTGGGCAAAGTCATAATGCTAACTTCAGTCACAACTGACATCAGAAAGGTGCTATAGCTACTAAAAAGTCAAATATATCACATCACAAGATGCATGCCTGCTGCCCATGCAACCCCTTCAAGCTTCCTTCCAACTCAAATATATAACTTTAACATATTATTTCACTTTTATTACGGATATAGCATCACATTTTCACTCTCTCAATTTACTCTGTATTAGCTGCATAGCAATGTCTACAAACAAAACGCTGAGTTAATTACTCATAAATACATGACAGAATAGGAGAGCGTTTCTTGCTCGGACAGATCACATCCACAGGGTCTCAATTACACAGCACAACAATCTTCCGTGTGGTATATTGATTTAGGCTCACAAGGCAAGTGTAATTCGTTTCTGTATACATCAATGATCAAATAATTCCTTAAAAGTACTATACAAAACTGCGTGCATTCCCCTTATGACTACAGTCTTTGCCCTAAAGTCAAGAGAAAAAATTATAATCTTGTGTTGGCTACGTGATGGACGTCATCAAATTCCAACTCTGTCAGAGGCAGCAGTGTTTTCATTCACATAATCATTAGTTTTTCCATCGTCCATACGTCTGCCCTGAACATGGGATGCTCATTCATGCTGTGGTTGCATCCATTTTATCCATCCTGCCACTTGTGTTGTCTCCGCCTTGTCAGCAGTCATCAAGAGAATTAAGTTACAGCTTGAAATAAAGGGAAGGAGGCAACAACTACAGGAAGAGATTTACTTAAAGACTGGTTGAATGGCTATATACTATTTACAGTATATTTTTGTTATTCTTTCTAAACTAAAGGGCTTCTCTGTCTTCTTCTCTATACAATGTACAACCTTTATGAGCCTCTGTCAGCCAACTGATCCACACTGGCTTTTTGACTTGTGTGTGTGTGTGTGTGTGAGAGAGAGATAGAGAGAGAGAGAGAGAGAAACTGTGTGTATTGTATATTGAGCTGCCATAGTAGGTCCATTGGTATTCTGTGTGGGTCCCTCTCTTCCTGCTGCAGTCATCTCTGCAGTCTGGGAGACACAGTATAACACACACTCCTATTCAACTCTCTGTCTCTCTCTCTCTTTCCTGTTCCTGCCGCTTTGCGGTCTAATCATTACCTTAGTTCATTTACATTTTCATATCTAGACATTACAGCACACGTGTGTGGTGGTCTGCGTGCTCATGGCAGACAACACTTCACTTTGTTTCTCTTTTGCAAAATACGCCGACTGGTGTTGCCTTCACCTTTCCGATCAAGCAGAAGGCGATGGCTGGCAGCAGGCACAAACACATTCACACACACTCACACGCTTTGTCAGAGTGACCTTGAGATGGCATTTGCACCACACACCTGTCATCTTTCAGCCATGGCGTTTTGGGTTTGTAATGCCCGTGATTGGCCTGGTCACTGCACTGCACTGGTTAACGGTGGCAACAAAGTGATGGACAGTTAGGTAGACTGGAATTTGTTAAATGAAAAGTGGAAATGAATAAATGGCATCAAAATGAGAGGGTGTACATCAGGAAAGAACAATTACAGGACAGAGGTAAACTGATCACCAGTGACCATCTCAGAGGGATTGAGTCTGTCTCTGTCAATAAACATCTGAAATTACAGCTCTCCTCTTTTGTGTATGTGTGTGTCTTTGTGAGTGTTATGTGCAACTGCGTGTTGAATAGTTAATGATAGCCACAGATCCAGCTAATGGTTTGACTAACTAACTACAGTGGAGCACGCTTACTGATTAATTAATGATTAGTCTCAAGGTCACTTATTAGAACCCAGTCGCACTGACCATGTTTATGAATTTCACCAGTAAAAGTTTTTGTAAATCTTGTTAATAATCCTCTCTCTCTCTGGGTGTTTCTGCTTCACTTTTATGATCCCTGTTATTAGTTTATTTTATTATGCTTTTCATTTTCTGCCTGCTGCACCTAATCTTTAATCTATTAATCAGATTTTCTTTCATGTGTGTCTGTTTGCCTTCACTCCCTTTATTCCGCCTCCATCTAGAATCTTTCTGCCTGTTTTAATCAATCAGTCAACTCACTTTATTTCACATCCTCTAGTCCATGTAGGAGAAAGATAAGACATAAAAGACAAGAAGAAGAAAGGATGTTTGCCTGTATTTCTATCTGCATTTTTTACTGTCTTCCTGTCCCTTGCCATGTACTAATCAAACATTCATGCTTCACTTTCCCAAAACAACAGACACACTAGTAACTGTCAGACTCAACATTTTTTAACACGTCTGTCACCATCAATTGATTATACAAGTCTTGTTTGCTCCACAATCGGAGAGCAGCTAAAATCACCACATTTCCCCTGTTGGCACCTCTTAACAAACAAGGATATTATATTTTTAACAAGCTCACAATTTGCATAATCAAATGAAACACATGTCACGTATGATGTCTGGAGTGTCCAAAGTAGTTTTAAAAGTTGATTTTGCAATATTTCTTGGAACAACAGCAAAAAAAAACACTTGTTGGAAGTCTGTTGTGTATAGTTTTTTTCTTTTTTCATTTTTTTAAAGCTGTTTTTGTAAAAAAAAAAAAATAAATAAAATTTACAAATAATGTAGTATGTGGTATTATATATATATATTATATATAATAAGATGTTACAGTAATGGATAGGTTAACAATTTCTAGTTTGTTATACAGTAAAACAGTAACCAGGAGCCTTCAGTATATGTTCACTGAGACAGTTTTTGCTTGCAGTAATCATTCCCGTTGTTCATGCTGGCCCTAAAGAGATCCCTTCCTAACAGGCTTCCAATGTTAGTGATGGGGGACAAAATCCACAGTTCTGTGTAAAAATATATTTCAATGTTTATCTGAAGCTAACATAAGGCTCCAACAGTCCGTGTTTGTGTTACTGTCCCTCCAGTGCAGCTCAGCACAGAAACACTGGAAATCGAAAGAGGGAATTAAGAAGACGTGAACTTTCAAAGATATCCACTTGATTTGACTGTTGAAGCCAGTGTGAACAGGGGAAACAATTACAGCGAGTTGCAAGGTTCATATGGGCGACCTGTTGTTTTAAGAAGACAGAATTATTTTGATTGCCCAAACAGACGTTATTTTCAAGTTCAAAAAGATGCTGTCATGCTGTCAGGCCCAGACAGACCACGTGCAGACAACAGGGAGAGAGAACAGACAGAGGGACTAACAGGAAACACAGGGAAGGGGAAATCAGTAGGAGAACACAAGGGATGAGGAGTAGATACTCCAGGACAACAACCATCCAGCTAGCCGTGTGTGTGTGTGTGTTTCGGTGTGTGTTTGAAAGTGTTTCTGTGCTCTTGTTATGGCAATTGCATTAAAAAAAACATTTCTGCCAAAAATATTCTGATAACTGTCAGCCAAATAGCATTACCTGAGGAAATAAGCTGATGATTGATGAACTACGGGAAACGTCCTTGTCTTCCATTAGTCCTCATAAGAATGAAAATAAATCACATGCAAGATGCGCACACATCCAGCCTAAGATTGCAGTCTCCTCTTTTAGGTGAGACAATTCTGATGTATTGGATGAAAAGAAACCGTATAACTCTGTGTGTGTGTGTGTGTGTGTGTGTTTGCGTGTGTGAGAGAGCATACCATTAATCTTTCACATAGAGGATTGGGGAGGCAATCTGTTGGCTATCATAGATGATACATGACCCGCTACAGAATGATTCGCCTGTTGCATACCAACGCACAAGACACAACTACACACGAAGGCCACACACACATTCACACTGCAACAAACGCACGCTCACACTGACGTGTCACAGAAAGAATCGACATCACTCCCCAAGCTCACCCAAGTACACCAAAATTCACTCGGACAGCAACAAAATACATGTGCACATATGGACACACACACACACAATCTAATCTGATTCGAGCGTGCTCTGCTGACCTCCCTCCGGTAGGTAAACATGTTCTCTAACTTCACTCCAAAGCCAAACACAGGTGAATACTCTCTCTCTCTCTCGCTCTCTTGCTCTCTCTCTCTCTCTCTCTCTCTCTCTCTCTCTCTTTCTCTCTCTCTCTCTCTCTTTTTCATTCATACACACTCACAAATAAATCAAGACAACACATTTAGAAATCGACGTGTCTTTAATCATGTTTAACCTGACATGTTTAATCGTTTTTTTTCCTTTCCTCTGCAGTATGAGATACAGAACCGTTTTAGTTGTTCTGTCTTTGATTGCAAGCTGCGATCAGCCAAATCTTTAACTGAACTTGATAGATCTTTTTTTATTTTATTTGCAAGCATGTCGAGGGTGATTCATTTTAGGTAACCGTATGAGTCTAATGCAATCGTGTCACTAACCTAAAGAAATTTTATAAAAAAATGCATGTTACCCTAGGTGAATGCATACAGTGCAGGTAAATGTATGAACCTAAGAAATAAATTTGTCAAGCAAATAACCTTTAACACAATACAGCTAGAAATGCAGCTTGGTGTTGATAAATGCAGCATTTGTGCAGTTTAGGATGACGTCGTTAAGAATTCTGATTATTCCCAGGAGTCTGACTTCTGAAAAGTCAAGTCAAACAAGAAACCTGATTTCCTCCATAAGGGTTTCAATCTGTTTAACACATCTGAATAATATGGTTTGTGTTATGTAAAAACTTGTTATTTGTGCTAGGGTTTAAGTTTAAGTGTTTGCATCTATGTCCGCACACTTTTGCTGTAGCCAAAACTCTAGTTCAAAATCTCACGTCACTCTGCCAACTCTAAATTAAGGGTACTAAAAAAGTTAATTTTCACAGCTGAACAGTTGGCTGTTTTGTAAAATTCGGTGTGCTTTGCCACTACAGAATCTGTCTTCTCATGGCATCAGTACAAAAGCTTGAAAACAAATACTGTGTGTACATTCCTGCTGTGTTTGTGCAGGCTTCCTCCTGGTGAGTCAATTCTCGTCCACATCATGACACAGGCATTTTAGGTATTAGGAAAACTAGTAAAACTTTACTTTACCCCCCTTATTTAGCAGTTATAAGTATATAAACAGTTATCAAAATCATACAATTGTGTAGTTGTATGCAGATATACTAACATTTTTAAATGCGTATTTATGTTGGGTATTTATCACCAGTTAAGACTTCTCCTATGAAGACGTAATTGTTGACTTTGTCTCTCATTACCTAGTCTAACACACCCTTCCAGAGACAAAAAGCAGCATTTCCTCAAAGACGTTTCTTCTATTGGTTAATAAGTAAAAAAAACTATTATCAATACATTTAAAACAATGTTGACATCAGTGAATGTAATATCAGGTGGACTTTACATGAATTCCTTACATGTTACAGTCACTTTAAGTGGCACATCCAAAATCTAATGAACACAACTCAATGAATGTCCCTGCTCTGAAGCTCGACAGGTTAATGAGATAGGTGTTTTGTCAGGTTTTGGTAAGAGCTTTCATGAACATATTGAGCATAAGTGTGCATAGTGGAAAAGTGCATTGCTCTTGAACCTTCTCTTTATCTATGCCATCCTCTTCTGCTTTGCCTGGCTTTTAATCCCCCTTCTCTTTCTGTTTGGATGTCCATTCGAATCACACAGTCACTCTATCAGGTCAGATTAAAAGGCTGTCAAAGCTTGTATAGCAGTAAACCAATCACATCACACGCCCCCGATGGCCTCTGTTGGAGACCCTATAGAACCTATGAAAATTAGTTTTTTTAAAATGCAATTTCACTGTTCCTCTTTTTCCTTCACATTATCATCATCATCTTCATCTTTGTCATTCTGAGAAAGAAGACAGGCTTCAGCAGTACTGTTATGGTTAAAAAGTGTTTACATGGCAGGAACTATCATCTTGTCAAATAAGTGTTTTTAGAATGCATTGTCCATGTCTTTCACATTTTCATATTTCCATCATGAAGTATTACCTGGTTGAAAAAAAAAGTTTCCACAGTCTCCTAATAAGTGCAAAACAAAAACAACTCTTTCTCAGGAGAATCCATCAGAGTAAGTTCATTAATTCAGGTAAACAGATCAATGCGTCAAGGACACGCTATCAATTCATATTTGCGCGTGTGTGTGTGTTTGAGGATTAAGAGGCGTGCTGGCTTTCGAACAGCAGCTGAATGCGGAGTTGCTTCAAAAGGTGACAATTTATGCCGAGTCAGGCATCCCTGCACCTCTCATCTCTGTCAGGTCCTCTTTTGTCTCTCCAGCACGCACTCCTTAAAACCCAGCCCACCCTTAAAATAACTCATACATCACTGCTTTCACATCAAAGTGGTGGGATCACCAAACAGCTCCCTGCCCAAGAAATGTTAGGCCTTATTTCCTGATTGTATGTAAGAGGATGATGGTCCCTCATAGGGATGAGCCCACAAATAATTATAATCCAATTCTGCAGTTTACCTAGTGCTGCAGCATCTTTTAGCTCATTGTTTTGGTTTTTCAGCTCACAACCTTTTTAGCTCTCACCTTTCTTATGGCATCATTTTTGACTGCAGCAGGCAGCTGTTTTAAGTGAAAAATATGGAGTTTGATTTGTCTCAAAACCTCCACAAACCTAGGCACGTGTATTTGAAACGAGACCATGGAACCATATCCGCAAGCGGAAAAGCATATTCGTGAGGGAGCATTCCGCAGTGCCATCAACCGCTATCTATCCCATCCTGTCTCCAAAGTCTAAAAAGTCAACTTGTTGAGTGTCAAGTGTTGAGCAGTTGCGAGCGCCTAGGAAGGGTCGAGCTTGCGCTAGTCATGTTTGTACATGTGGAGCAGAAATGCTCCCTCGCGGGGATGGTATATCATTCACGGATACTGTTCTGTGTCTAAAAGTGCCTGTAGATGTGACTGCGAGCGTCAGCGGTTGTTTGTGTCAGCTCTGTGATTGACTTGTGTCCATAGTGTATGGAACCCAATTTCAGCTGGGATTGGCCTCAGAAAATTGTACTCCGGAGTATTGTCATTGCTCCTAGAAATTAGACCTGTTTATGAATTTTAACTGGATTTTAACTGACTTTGTATCACATTTTAACTGCGTATGTGTGTGAAAGTTGTTTTCTTGAAAAAAAGATTTTAATCTCAATGAGACTTAACATGGTTAAATAAAGGACATATAAAACAGAGGAACTAAGCTTTTGTCTCGCCAATACCCCTCCATGATCTTTCTAAAGCGTAGTTATTGTAGCTATGTTGCCGTTTGTGCCCATTAGTATTTCAAGTTATTTTATTGATTGCAGGACTGAAAAAAAAACTTGTTTTGGCACCTTCTCCCATCTTTCTCTCCCTTTCTCTAATGTGCAAACTCTTGCTTGCTTTCTTCCCCTTTATTCAGTGAAAACAAGTCCATGCAAACAAAATGAATTGCCACTTACTTTTATGCTTCTGCTCCCAATTGGTAGATAAAGAGAGTGAACATGGAAAAAGAGGAAAGAGAGAATGAGCATGAGAGAGATGGAGGAGCGCCCAGATTACAATCTGTTTCATGTAGCCTTGGTTATTGTTAGTGCTGAATTGGTTTGTGGGTTGAAAGGCAATTATTTTGGAGGCACCATCATTTTCACCATGGTGTTGAAAATTCTGTGTGACTACAATGTGTTGTTTTGCATATCTCTGAGGAGCTAACCTTAATTATGTTTCCTTCACTGTTTTTCCCTTTGTCTTTCTTTTATGTTCTTTTTATCTATTTAACCTTCCCCCTCATCTTTTCCTTCATCTTCTACTAATGTCTCATCTACAATTATTTTCCTTTACTTGCCATCTCTCCTGCTTTTGTCACATCTCTTCCTTCTTTCCACCTCTTACTACCCTCTCCCTTTTTTATCTGTCTTCTCTCCAGGTCTCTGTCTGGACGTATTGTTGGAGGTGTTTGGTGGTTCTTCACGCTTATCATCATCTCCTCTTACACAGCCAATCTGGCTGCTTTCCTCACTGTGGAGAGGATGGTCTCACCTATAGAGAGTGCAGAGGACTTGGCCAAACAGACAGAGATAGCCTACGGGACACTGGACTCAGGCTCTACAAAGGAGTTCTTCAGGGTATGGACTCAATTCACTCTGCTCACTTACTTGACTCCTTTTGAGGTTTCAGGTTTTTACTATGTAGAGTTAATTTGCTACTGAGCTCAAGCTGCGGAAAATCCATAAAGTCTCAGACGACCTGGAGGAGGACTGTTTTCACCTGCTACAATCTCGCTGTTGCAGTTATACTATTATTAAAAACCCAACCAGTACTGCACAACCAGCTGTGTTCATACATAGAGAACTTTATTTGAAAGTAAGTAATTAACTAATTCTAACGGTTACGAAATTACCAAACATGTCATAATAATTTAATGAAAATTTTACAAACAATTATCTGGATTACATCTAACCTACTTATAACCCTCCCTATTTTAACCAGTAGTAGTGCAGTATAGCAGTTTATTGAGTTTTGAGTTTTGTTTGTATCTAGTGCACGCATATAAGCACACATTGATGCAACATACTATCATACAAATGGCTGTTCCACTTATCGCCAGTTAAAGGTTAAGTGTGTAAAATTAAGTGGCATCTAGCGGTGAGGTTGTGAATTGCAGTCAACTGTCTAGTCTACAGCGCCAGGACTTTTTGCAGCAATGCTGAATGAAATTAAAAAGAGTCTGAAGCATGCTTGACACACCTTTGAAATAGCTGTCAGAAAACATGATTCCCCTAATTGTCCTCTGCTTGGAGATACTAGGAAAATGAAAAGGCGTCCGTAGGTTGATGGATGCTGGTCAAACACCAGAACACACACACTGCACATGCTTTATTGTGGGCATGTGAAACAGTCGCTTCATAATTAAATTATTGAAGAGGGAAAAATATCCTCTTTACATGGGATTGAACATGCAACCTTCTAGGTGAGTCTTACACTTTAATGGATAAAAAATTGCTCCAATGCAAAAGTTATTTGCTGCCCCCTGCTGTATATTATTTCTTCTCCTTCTCCTTCTCCTTCTCCTTCTCCTTCTTCTTCTTCTTCTTCGAACGTACGTATTCAACGTAGTGATGACCATGTACACTGCCAGAATTCTACAAGAAGAACATTATATAGAAACATGGCGGCGCAACATTGCGACCTCAATGTAAAGGCCCATTTAAGCTCCTACGTAGGGTCTATGTGCATTTATACTCGTGCGGAGACGTGTGCGTCATTCTGCAATTACACCCCCAAATGCTAGTCGGCAGTAGCGCCACAGCATCCACTGTGTTGACTTTTGCCGGGGGGTAAAATTGTATACGTGCGGCTAGTATAGTCATTTCAAATGTTATCGACCAAGTGGATCACATTCTGATAGTGAAATGAGTCATTTCGCTCGGGTTGTGACGGTCAAATATATCGATCCACCGTGTTACAGTCGCTGTTTTGGCCGATAGTAAAAGTTACTTCAAAGCACGGGAACTTCCTGTTGGCTCGGAGGCATTGCGAGGCTAACCAGCTGACCACAGTGCTTACGGTCCGCGTCGCCTCGACGTGTAGTTACATTTTTGAGGAGGTGCACGTCAGGCAACGGCGTAGGTGACGGTGTAGGGCAGGGGGCTACGCAGAGGCTACGCCGTCGATTTGACGCATAACTATAAATTGCTCTTAAGGGGGACCTGCGGTTATGTAGATAGAAATGGCTAATTCAATAATAGGTAATAAAAACATAACGGTTCATTATGTAAGGCCTTTATACACCACTGAAAACATAGTTATGGTTCTTAACTTGCATTTCTGTCAATAGATCCTCAGAAATGTTACACACTGAACCTTTAATGGCAGTAATGCTTCAAGAAATATAGCTTTTGCAAAACGTGGGGCGGAAGAAGACTTCAAGGAAGCAAATATGGATATAAACAATTCAAACAATTTCAAAAACTGTCAGTGCAAATGTTTTCATGAGGAGCTTGGATACACACACTGTGTTTTGTCGAGAAACACCAAATGTGAACATAACTGTGTGTTTGAAAGAAAATTCCAGAGTGCTTCTGAGAAATGGATGACATTTTTTTCATATTTCTTGTGTTTCTTCCTCATTATTTCTTTCTAAAAGCACCATTATATAAATGTGATGGACTATGTGTCATCCTCTACATTCTATCCATTATTGCTCACTTGTGGCAGAGCATAGAATATCGAACAGGGTGCGAGGGGAAGAAGTCCAGTGGCAGTGTAGGAGGTTAGATAATGCAAGAAAGCCAAAACTTTAAAAACAAGCAACACAATCTTAAAGTAACTTCTGAAATAAACTGGCAGCCATTAAGAGGAAGCAAATAGGAGGGGGCCGTTGTCTCCTTTCTTAAAGCCAGACAAAAGCCAAGCAGAATTCTGCTCTGTCTGTAGGTGGGACAAAAACATGACTAATGATGGTGTCAGCTGATTTACAATGGTCCAAGTGGGAGGAGAGGAATGAACGGATGACTTTCTCCTGATCTTGAATTAAGAGAGGCTTAAATTTTGGAAGTGACGCTAAGCTGCAATGTCTGGCTTTTCACTTTTCGGCTAATTTGTTTCTAAAACTTGATGGCTTAATCAAAGTTCACACCAAAGCTTTGGGGGACTCAATACTGAGTAGAAGAAGAAAAAGCATCAGTGTGGAGCAAACATGAATACAGTGGAACAATGTTTGTTTACCGCACTCATGATGCTTTTAATCACTCCCCTACCCTATCAAATAAAGCAATAATAATAGTAATAATAATCATAATAATAAATAGTAAAGAGTAGTGAACTAGAGGTTGACTAGGTGGACTGAAGAGGTGGACAGAGCTGGAACAGAATATACTACAGGGAGCTGTTACCATAAAATAGTGAGCAGGAAAATACGCCTACGAGTGGAGTGAAGTGGCCCAGAGGAGACCTTTAGTGGCTTCACCCATTGACCTATTCACCCAAGTGGATTGCAATTTTATAAGTACTCATAAACACATGGAGACACACAAATGCACACAATGCTGATGAAGACAGAATTTTCCTGCAGACATGGGCAAAAACACCAGGGTCATCACATGTACAAAAACAAATCTGCTCTGTCACATAGTCATGCTTTGTGGGAATATTCAGAATTGTTTGTGTTCTCATGCATCATATGTGTGTATATACCAATTTACATTTGTGCTTTCTAAAGATGTGTATAGTGTGTGTGTATTTGGGGAGGTGGGGTTAGCAGACAGTTTATGCTTCTGTGAACGGCTCTGGCATCATCAACATAACGAGCGGGCTGAAATCTGTGGAGGGTGAAAAAGCAATTTACTCTCCCACAGCTGAGGGGGATTCGCCACCACCATTAATTATCTGTGTGTGTGTGTGTGTGTGTGTGTGTGTTTGCGTGCATGCATGTATTCAAATTCAGCCTCATATGTGGCCCGCAGAGCAGATGTGTGTCTATGTATATTTAAAAGTGTTTTCCATAGCGTGGACGCCTGAAGGTGACTTGCAGCATCCATTTCCTCTTTTCCACACCCTCGCTCATTGTTAAAGAATCTGGAAAGAGTCACACCGCATTGTCACACATCCATCCCTCCCAAGGCCAGACGCTGCTTTATACATGCACAGTCATCATCATCACTATCTCGTCCTCTCGCTCACACTCTTTCTCCGACACATACTCACATACACACACAGGTAGATATAGATACACACGATGCACAGAAGCAACACAAGTACATACACATTTTGCTGCAGCCAGACAGAGAAATCGGTGGATGGGGGAAAAAAGTGAAAGAGGGATGGATTGATTGATTAAACTTGAAGAATGAGAATGATAGAAGGGTTGGAGGTGTAGAGAAGTGAAGGCGCTTTTTAAAATTTATGATGGACTTTGATAGACAGAGTGAGAAATAAAAAGAGAAAGTATGAAGAGAGAGAAAGGTTTGAATGGAGAGAAGAGGGGCCGGCTGGTCCTCTTGGATGTGAGTGACATTATTATGGGATAGGTGTCCGTCATGCACTAGCAACACACTTGCACACACATACACATCATCCCCCGGGCGCTGGTTTCGGTCGCTGAGGCCGTGGCTTGTAGCTTGCAGAGCGACAGAATAATGATTTATCACCGGGAAAGAAAGAGAAGAAAGAAACAGGACGCTTGTGGAGAATGACAGTTTGACTCCTCTGCTTGTTATTTTCACTCTTGAGTACACACAGTCCACACACACACACATGAAAACACATTTTGCACATACAGTATATAGACTGGTGCCCAGAACTGCACGTATGCACCCTGACACATGCCTGGTATATACACAGTACAATTTATTGCATCATGTCTGACAGATGTCCTTGTGTTACAGCATGTCCCAAATTCATAGCGGCACAACCGGATCAGTGTGCCACTACTCCAGTCATAAACTCATTTAAAGTAAGATTGATGCTTGACTTGTCAAGAGAGTAGTGTTACATTTTAAATGTGGTTATAAATGTCATTATGTGCCAGAGGATCGAAATGGAAGATGGAAGACACAGTGCTCTATCAGCACTGTGATTTTATTCAAGAGTGAAAATCAGCCTCAGCAAATTTGTTCTACGTCATAAGAAACTGGAGCAATAAATGAAATGCAGTAAAGACATAAAAAACAACGTCCTAATATAGTTCTATCTCAGTGCTGTACTCTTGTTTCTATTGTAGATGCACGGCACGCCTCATCAATAAACAGCAACGAGTGTCACTGTGTCAAAATAATGAATAGCGCGCATTGTTGTACCCTCCTCAGCTCTTGTATTTGCATGTCAGATTCATCCTGCTTGTCTCAGCAAGCATGGCACGTTGATTTGACTAATCAAATCTGTGGTTAGAGAAGCTGTTAACGCTTTGGGCATCAGTGAGTTGTGAATTGCCATCTAGACGTAGACACAGAGCATGGATGGGTTAACAATAACAAGCCGTTCTTAAATGATAAGGCTGGCGTTATTCCGTATTTGTCTTAGAGTCAACAAATCCCCTGAAAGGCCAATAATGCATTAGCTTCCCTAACCGGACTGTGGCTCTCTGCCCTATGCCCACTAAAGATGCAAATCTTTTAAAACAGGTGACAGTTTTTAAGGGCCAAGTAATGTACTAAAATAGCTGCAGTTTTTAGAAAGTTTATCCAGTCAGGAGTAAATGTTAAATGTTAATTTGTTTGTTTCAGTGGCAGATTAATACACATTTGGCTATTTAGTATTTACAGTGCGTGGGACTGACTCAAAATAAACTACAGTAGTAATGAAGGAACAAAGGAGCATGGCACTGGCAGTGTGGCTCACTGATGTGTTTTTAATAGTTTTTGGACAACAATGCAGATCTGTGGTTATACAGGCAATACTGTCTTGTTAGGAGGATTAATTCAGTTTTGATTTTGATCTTTTCATGGGACTGGATGACAGAATATCACCAATCACCATCATTTAAAGGGTTAAGCATACAGTTCAACAACATGATGTGCAAAAGGCTGAAATACATTCAGTGAGCTAGTACAGTGACAGTTTTGTCAAATTGCCTGAATCCTGTTTCACAGGGTCACTTGAATGCAAACTATCCAGTCAAATTGCACAAATAAAATGTTACCCTTTGTTCTCTACGTGTGAAACCTTACACATCCGCACTGTTCTTCCTTACCTACACCTGTCAGAGATTTAGTCAATTTAGGAGTGGTGTGGCTATCTTTCACTCAATCTGTCATCTCTTTTCCTCAAGCAAAATCATTTGTAGGCGGCCTGAGCTATATGGTCTCTCTTTCCTTGGCAGGGCTGTGAAAATCATCATCCTGGCCTGCTATGTTAGCAAAATGATGCCCATTTATTCCTAATTAACCTCTGTTCTCTCCTCTACCCCCTCCTCCATCCCAGAGGTCCAAAATAGCTGTTTACGAGAAGATGTGGTCATATATGAAGTCTGCCGAACCAACCGTCTTCACCAAAACCACTGCGGAGGGCGTGGCAAGGGTCCGTAAGTCCAAGGGGAAGTACGCTTTCCTCCTGGAGTCAACCATGAACGAATACACGGAGCAGCGCAAGCCTTGTGACACCATGAAAGTCGGGGGGAACCTGGACTCCAAAGGATATGGGATTGCCACTCCGAAAGGCTCACAGTTAAGGTGGGTGGAATAGTGTAACAATAGGTGACAGTAACAAAGCTGGTACTGTACTATTGCTGCGATATTCCACCTACCCTGCTGTGCCTTTTATACACCACCTAGAACATGTCACTGCTGTCAGCTGAAAATGTCTCTCACCCACATAAATTTAAGAATTGAGTTAAAGTTGACCATTTTTGGATATTGATTGTTTCTCACGTGTATTAAATTAACTGTGAAGATTGCAGTAGTACAATTTATGCATTTATTAATATAAGGTCCAAAATCAAAGGAGCAGTTACAGGTTTTCACCGTACAGCAGTGATATAGATGAGCATGTCAAATATGCAGATTATGTGTTTCATCATATTTTCTCTTGTTCGCTTGATACCTTGATTTTTTTATCTTTCTTATTCTGGCCTTTTTTGTCCGTCTCTTTCAGCTGCACTTTTTCCACTCTCATTTCTGCCATTAATTTAGGATCCTGTTAGCTCCATTTCTGTGTCCTCTGTCACTGTCATCTGTCCGTCCCGTTATGCCTACATCCCCCTCTTTCTTTCCTCTTTCAATCACTCTCTTTCTCCACAGGGCCACCTTACAGGTAACTCTGTCCATTTGTCTGTTGTCTCGTCTCTTTGTTCCTTTCATCCTCAGAGATGCTAGTCATGATGGTGATGATTATGATGATGATGATGATGATGATGATGATGATGATGATG
Organism: Micropterus dolomieu; assembly: GCF_021292245.1. Lineage (NCBI taxonomy): Eukaryota > Metazoa > Chordata > Actinopteri > Centrarchiformes > Centrarchidae > Micropterus > Micropterus dolomieu. The sequence continues at coordinate 27,016,914 of NC_060172.1, forward strand.
ATTATTGGAGAGATTTATCAGACTATGACTGCGAGGAGGGGCAGCACCTCAGACTGCTGCCACTACATCCAGAGCCACGAGGGAGAATTTATAGACAAACAGGAGACATAAAAGTGAGAAACATTAAGTAGAGGGGCCTGGCCAATGGGGGGACTAGAAACAAAACATAATACAGGATCCCACACCAAAAATTGAAGAAAATGGTCCGTCAATTCTACTCAAACTACAGTTACAAAAAATATGAATGGTTATTGGACAACACCAAATGAAACCCAGAGCAATGAGTAATCAGTAGTTTATTTTAAAGAACACAAAACACAGTGTGTTATCATTAATAAAGAGAGCACAAGCTGGAGGGAATGAATGAGAAAGTCCTAAAGTTGGTCCTTCTGTATTTGATTTTCCCTCAGCCGGCACTTGTTCACCTGGCTTGTTAACTTGAGCCTACAGCAACAGTCTGATCGGGTTTCACAGAGGTGTGCTACCAATTCAAATAATTCATTTTTCAGGTGACTGTGACAGCAGTAAAGAGACTTTGTCTTCACAAGTGTTTGCTGAGGGAAAAGTATTGACCAAATTCAGCAAAGCCGGACCACTTGCTCTCTCTTCTCTCCCTCCACCTCTCTGTCTATCAGCATTTCAGATTTGCCTTATGAAAAGCCAAACACATCAGCCTCACATCCTGTCCTATAACTTTCCCCTGTGTGTGGTGCAAACAAGTCCCTCAGAACCCCAGTCACTGTAGTTTAATCCCTTGTTATTTACACAAAGGTTTTTCCGTTTATGAGGGAAAAGTGACAGACAGCGGGTGGATAGGTCCCTTTTTAAGCCCCGCCCCCCTAGAACACATTCCTGGGACTATCCACGGTTGTCTCTGGCTTCTCCTAATCAGCGGAAATACAATCTACCAGGTCCACACATGTGGCTGGGAGTGTGCAAGTCAGGTGAGCCTGCCTCTCCTCTCAGTGCACTAATCACAGCTCTATTTTGACTTGATGATGTTGATGAGAGAATGAATACCCTGATGATTAAAATTAATGTTAGGAATGTACATTTCCTGAAGTATAGCTACTTTTGATATGATTATTAATATGTGACTGTTGTTATCATGACTGAGAAAGATATGTTTGAACTGTTTTCATCCATGCCTCTTACTTTGATGAAATTAGTCACGGCTTGTAGATTAGATACCCCCAGAGAACACTATCTCTCTCTAAATCTCTGGATTCCTTACTCAAAGAGCTGAACCTATGAGGTTTGGGGGTTTGCCTTTCAATATAGCATTGGCAAAATAATTAATGTTAGCATTTACATTAGTACAAAACAAAAAGACATGTAAATAGAGAATAGAAAATGATGTATTTGTTGAGTGGGGAGAGTGTTTTAACTTGTACTTTCCTACATGGTCCTGAACTCACAACCTTTCACTCACAAGCAAGCTCTTGCCAACACACTCTGAGATGAGATATGACTTTGAGATAGGCAGACGTGCAGACAAAGGGGCAGACTAACAAACAAGCAGGCAGTGACTGCAATGACCTTTTAGTAGAGATTATGCCAGATGATTACAGCATCTCACAAACAAAAGAGTGGTCAGCAGAGGGTTGTAGCAGGAGAAAAAAATGATAGGAAAGTCTTTTACAGGTAGCTATAAAAAAGCAGAGATTTACCAAAGCAGGAGAGACAGGACAGAATGAAATCATAAAGGGCATGAAGGGAACAAATTGAGAAAATCATTCAGCTCCTGCAGTCGTGTATTGTAGACTCTCTCGTGGACATTACTGCAAGGGGACAGGGCACATATTGAGGCAATTGTGAGACATTTGCAGGAATGGTGAAATGGAGAGAATTGGGGCAAATTTCAAAGTGGACAAGACAGTGCGAATATCATCGGTACTGCTGGTCGTTGTACCACTTTTGCTTCTCTACAGTATGTCTCATGAAACTGCTGTTGGATTTGCTATCTTATAAGGGACTTTGCTTTTGCATGTTCTGATTGCATGCATATTACGTTCCAGGCAGTCACTGGTTACAGTTCATGTCAGTTCAGTACCATAATCAACTTGAAGAAATTTGAAAATTGAAAAAACATAGAATAAATTTTTTATCTTTATTGTTGTATGGTAACGCTGTTAAAATCATGGATTCTTTGAAGTCTTCTGAGTGATGCACTGAATTGCCAGAGAAAAGCACTAATATCTAAGATCTAAGAGATTTACGGGGTATGTTTTTAATGCTAAACAAAAATCAAATTTAAAGACAACCAAGCAAACCTTGCCATTATGAAAAGGAGGGTTTTCTGTTCTGCTCTCAAGTGTTGAATGATAAAGCTCTCCACAACGCAAAACAATCTTTAAAACCTCACAAAAAATCCATTTTGCTTTTGCCTGTTTCAAATATCAGCAAGTTGATTATGATAATATACTAAAATAATGAGTTACAGCTGTTCCTATTTTAACATGCCAGATATAACAAGCTTAGCTGTATACATGCGCGCATACTGCATGAATGCCTGATATTTAGCCCTGTGTCCCTGATTTTTGTTTGGAGGTCAATCCCTTCAGGGGTGTGAGCAGGAGTGCTGTAGGAAACTGGAGCCACACACACATGCACACACACATGCAGAGTAGAAAGGTAAGGGACAAGAGCACTATCAGCAGGCTGCAGAGACCTGGTTAACACACTTTATACCAGCAATCTGACACTCACTATGGAGCATCCTCTGTTAGTGCAGCCTGGTACAGAGCAGAGAAGTTTAACAAACAGAAATACATTTAAAGAAAGTATCTGAAGAAGAAAGAAAGTCAAGGAGAAAGAGTAAGAGAGAGCGTTGTCTGGGGTGCATCCCTCCCCACTAACCCACCTTTGACCCCTCACCCCTCTGATTTATCCCCCCTCTGCTCCCCTCTCCTCCTTGTTTCCCTCCCCCTTCTCCCTCCTGGCTGTGGTCCACATCCATCCTGTCTGTCTGTCCCTCCATCCTCTGCTCTGACCAAACTATCTTATCTGTCCCTCCTTTTTTACTTAAAGAAACGCGGTCAACCTGGCCGTTCTAAAGCTCAACGAGCAGGGCCTGTTGGACAAATTGAAAAACAAGTGGTGGTATGACAAAGGAGAATGTGGCAGCGGGGGAGGGGATTCCAAGGTTAGCCCTCTCTGTCTGCCCACCCCACCACTAGGGGGACGGGGGCCGCTCACCGGCTATGTAGCCCGCGACGACCCCCGTCCTGGGAGTGTAACATGCGCATCTGCCCTGGCGAAGAGTCAAGCAGCAAACAGGGAGGACAAAAGTGACACCCTAAAATCTCCTGAGACACCCTGCAGCTTCAAAAATAGGCGCAATGTTGCATCTTTTGTCAGTGGTGGGTGCCTTTTATATATAAAAGGTTCAGACCCAGTGACAAAGGTACAACACTTGAGCTTGTTGAGACACAGAAACAGAGAATATTATTTTCCTGGTAAATAAAAACCCTACAAAAATTAAGGCATTTTTGAAAGATATCAATTGAGACCCAACAGAGAGCTAAAATGCTTTTTTAAAAGATCAATATATTATATCATTTTCTGTTGAATCATCTGAAAGAAATTATTGTTAATTTTAAATATCATGCAGGAAAATATGTCCCCTTTGCAGGTGAGCGCCTGCTAAGATAAATCACACCTCATAATAATAACCATTTTGGCACTGATGTGGTAATGCCCCCCTGAAAGTGTAAGGTAATGGAAAGAGGGTTCAGTGATGGATAGGTTGAAAAATAAAGAGAAAAAATTACTGTAAAGACAGGAATATTCGCCCCCTAGTGGCAGCTCTGGGGAGAGAAGAGAGATGAATGAGAGACTTGAGTGAGAGTCAAATTGCAAGCAAGACAGAGAGACACCAAACTGAACCTCATCACTAATTTTTTGCTCAAGTACACAGCAGATGAAACGGGTTTTTAAAACATTTAATGGAAAAACGACCCAAGTGTAATTCTAGCTCTCAGATTCTTTTAGGCTCAGGTTTGACTTGAAGCACAGGGGATGATGAATAATTTATTGCAGCAGAACGCAATTACAGGATAAGGTTTCCTACATCTCTCGTTCTTTTGTTGGATTTCAACAATTCTATTTGGTTTCGGGGGGGGGGGGGGGGGGGGGGGGGGGCGTCTTCTGTGAGTATTGGCAAGGTTTTAATATGATTATATTGATACTTGTTCAAATCCTACCTCTCGTGTTTTCATACAATAAACAGTAGGAACAGTAGCATTTTAGGATCACATATGCCAGTCTTGTTTGGAATGAAGCGAATCCCTAAATTGAAAACCACTCCATCAAGCTAATTGTAAAATTTACACAACATGGAGTCTACAGCCCACTTACTCAGTTGGAGGACTGTGCACCAGATCTAAAAGTTAAAAGCCACGTTCAAAACTAGCACAAAAAGTTGACTGTGAAAACTGTGTTTAAGGAGGTGTAGACTAAGAAATCCATGTTTATTTTACCCAGGGAAAGAATGAGAACAGTTTTCATAATTTAATTAATAATTTGGCAGGTAGTGTATTTGAGTACTGGCTCTGTGAGGATGTAATGCAAACATGCTAATGTTTGGCGGGTAATGTTGACCATTTTCACCATCTTAGTTTAGCATTTTGGAATGCTAACATTTGCTGATTAACACTGAACACAAAGTACAGCTGCGGCTGATTGAAAGTTTTGCAGGTATTTTATAAATTGGATAGATTCAGAATGCAACAAAGAAGTATGTATCAGTGGTGTCTTCAGGACTTTATAAGCCTTAGTAGAATTTAGATATTTCACCTAAAACCACAGATATCAACCATATGGTGGCGCTAGAGCAAGGGTGCCTGATTTTAAATGGCCTGTGAAGTAGCAGTTTCAGGACCGCAATCTTAGGAGTGGAACTGCAGTTGTAGGACCCTTGTTTACTTTGATACTGCCAGCTAGCTGGCTGGCTAGCTATGTACTCTTGACGGCCCCCCGAAGCCAATTACCCTTAAGGCCCATTTATACTATTGCGTAGGGTCTACGTGCGTACCTACGCCGTAGGCTACGCACGTAGACATGCATTTATACTTGTATGTAGGTGTTTCCGTCATTCTGCAATTACACCCCCAAACGCTAGTCAGCAGTAGCGCTACAGCGTCCACTGTGTTGACTTTTGCCGGCCAAGCAGGCTAACTTCCAGTTTAGCGCTCCGCTAACGTAAATGCGGTTAGAATTGTATACGTGCGGCTGGTGTAGCCTTTTCAAATGTTACTGACTGAATGGATCACATTCTGATAGCAAAACGAGTCAAATATATTGATTCACTGTGTTACAGCCGCCGTTTTGGCCACTAGTAAATGTTACTTCAGAGCGCGGGGTACTTCCAGTCGGCTCGGAGGCATTGCGAGGCTACCCAGCCAATCACAGAGCTTAAGGTCCGCGTCGACTCTACGTGTAGTTACATTTTGGAGGAGGTGCACGTCAGGTGACGGCGTAGCCTCTGCGTAGCCCCGTAGCCTATGCTGTCGATTTGACGCAGAAGTATAAATTGCACTTTACCCTAATCATCACCGAGTGTGTGCCTAAACCTAAGTTATTGATTGCATGTCGACCGGTTAACCCCACAGCTGCACACATCAGCCGTGTAGCAGACAGGGTTAACCTCCTTTGTGTTGCTGTGCATTACCAATCCACTAGATGGCACTGTTGCCAAAGAACTATGGCCCTAGAACTGCGGTCCCCGGATTGCGGGGGGCCTGAAACTGCAGAATATATATATATGGCCCACAATTAAAACGTTTGGCCACCACTGTGCTAGAGGAAATCAGAGGATCACCAATCATTTGGATAAATCATCTGGAAACCATGATTGTTGTTGTGACAATCCATCTTGTAGATGTTGACATATTTTACTGGATCAAGCGAAAACTTTGACCTGCTGTTGGCACTAAATGAAAAGTCCTCTGAGTATCACGAATGTCTGTCCAAAATGCCAATCCATCCATAAATTGTCGAGATATTTCAGTCTGAATCAAAATGTTGGACAACTGACAGACCAACTGACCGACTGACCGACCTGAAAGCTGCCTTCAAAGTCTGTAGAGTTTATGAAATCCTCAGTTACACATTCAAACTTGTCTCACTGTAGCTCACTCTCCCAGTCGTAGCACAGTGCTAGCCTGACACCAATAGTCCTGGCTTAACAGTACTTGCCTCTGGTTCAGTGTAGGATCAGCTGGGGCAGCATGGGTGTGTTACCTGGAGTGACAAAGGTGGGTCCCACTCATATGTCTGTAGCTCGCTTTAGCTCCTCGCTCCCCCCAGCCCCTCCTCAACGAGCATACACACATGTACTCAGTGGGACCCATGCTAGGTCACTTGATCTAAACAAAAGTACCTTTTTCTATGTGACTGAGCTGTGCAATGCAAATGTGAAATACCCTAATAACATAAAATAACATGACCTATGATGTTATTTATGTTATTTTTACACGCGAAGAACCCCGGTAAACCTCGCAGTTTTGAAACTGAGCGAAGCAGGCGTCTTAGACAAACTGAAAAACAAATGGTGGTATGACAAGGGAGAGTGTGGACCCAAGGACTCTGGAAGTAAGGTCAGTCTCACGCTGCTGCGGCCCACAAAACGCTAGCCTGAAACTCATCTGAATACGCTCCAGATTACTGCAACTACTGTCTTAGCAATAGCAACATTCTCAATTAACCTGAAACATATCTTGAATGTCCACACTAGACTAAACATTTAGTGATTTCTTTTTCTATTTTGATGGTGGACCACATTTTCCCAAATATGCATCAGATGAACTCAAATTCTTGTTCAGTTTCTGTAGCAATCTGTAGCAATCCCATCTTCATTACAGTTGGCATTAGAAATACAGTGTAATTCTTTTATTATCATCAGACAATTTCACCTTCATGTTTTTGTTTTGATCTCATACACTAGCCCATTTTTAGTAACCTGAAATATATCCACCAGATGAGAATACCACTGTTTCTTTAAATTAGTATTAGTAACTTATTAGCAACTACTGACTTTTGCCTTCATGTTTAAGATTTAATCAGGACTAGGCTATCTTTATATCCATAACTTTCTGTAATGTGTGGTAGTGCTTTATTTTACAGGTGCATGTTTTTATATATATTTATATCGTATATATAATATCGTCCTTGGTAGTTTTCTGGAAGAACTCAATATTTGTTAATAATTTTAGGTCAAATAAACAACAACCACAAATAAACAAATCAATTACTTATAATTATACATATAAGGACTTAAGTGCATGGCAGGTCAGCTGAACAAGTCAGTTTGGTGAGCACAGATGAGTATACAATTTAACATGCATGCAGAATAAAGTTCCCATAATACATTAATACTGAAATAATAATTCCTTGGGTTTCAGTGGAGCAGTTCTTTAATCGGGAAATCATCAGCTGACTATTAACTAAATTAAGCACAATTTCAAACATTTATTTATTTATTTACAAGTATATTTGATATATACCATATTAAATTATGTAGTTGCTTTCACGAAAAATTTGTAGAAATTATGGACCTGTGAGATAAAGCATTACAATATTTTTATTAGCATTTGCTATTAAAATGCTACAGCTATAACCTATATCTCCCCACTTAAAACTTGTTGCTGTTGTGTGTCAAAGTGGAAAAGAAAATGGGAAGATATTTACAATTTTTAAAACATAGACCATGGGAGCTGCTCTACTGTAGATGTCTAGACTACTGGAGCCTTTATATTCCATTAAAACTGCAGTGAAATGTCATCACCGCTCAGATTAAAGCCTGCTCTGTGATTTATTTTTACTCTTTTTGACTTAAATTAGATGTTAGTTGAAGTTTGTTTGATATCACTATGTTACATTTATAGAAATTAGAGAATGTTCAGTAGTTGTATTGACTGTTACAGATGTGTAGTACTGTATGTAGTAGCTGTTGTGGTGATAGTAGTATTGATTGTAGTTGTAGAAGTAGAACGTATTTGTAAAATTGTAAAATGTATCATACTTTCAGTAGCATAGAATATAACAGTATAACATTAGGATTTGTCGCTAGATGATCTTTTCTCTGACAATCTCCATTTCTGTGTCTAACCACTGTACCCTATTTTCTGTCTGCTTTTTCCCACCTCTTTTCCCATACTCTCACCTCCTACTTTTTTGCTTTTCTCCATATCACCTACTCCTCCTTCTTTTTCTTCTCCTGCTATCTCACTCCCATTATTCTCCTCCTCTCCCATTTCTCAAATTTTCCTTCCACCTCTTATCCCACCTGCCTTTCTCCTCTCCTTAATCACAAGTCTTTTTTTAATCCTCCATCATCATCCCCCCCCCCCCTTTTCCCTTTTGTTTTCCATTTATCACCCACCCCCACCCCTTTCCCATCAACCCCTTCTCCTTTAACTCCACTCCACTGATGCCTCTTTTTCCACAACACCCGGACTCGACTCTTTCTTCTCACCCCTTGCTTTTTCCCAAACCCCATCTCACTCCCTCCCTCCCTCCAGGACAAGTCGTCCCAGGCTCTGAGCCTGTCCAACGTTGCCGGGGTCTTCTACATCCTTGTGGGCGGCCTGGGCCTGGCCATGCTGGTGGCCCTGGTCGAGTTCTGCTACAAGTCACGGGCCGAAGCCAAGCGCATGAAGGTGGACCTTAGCCCCCCTCACTGCCCCAGCCCCTCCCCCAGCACCCAGAATCTAGCCACTTATAGGGAGGGGTACAACGTGTACGGCTCCGAGGGGGTCAAGATATAGGGGTAGGATTTAGAGGCTCCCATATAGGTGGGGTAATGGTGCTGTAGATTATTGTACTGTCGCTGTAGAGGCTGACCCAACAGCCCCACGCAACCGTGTTGTTCTTCATGTGGTGGTGAAGACGTGGTCAAGCATTGTGGAACCAATGTAGCTTTTTTATGTTTCCAAAAGCTTATTTTGTCTGTTTTGTTTACTTATTGGCCTAATATTGTCTTAGATTTTTGCGTTTAAATTTCTTTTGGGTGTTGTTTTTGTTTTGTTCTTTCATTCTTCAGCACTTCACCCCCAGCTACATTGGGGTTAGATTTATGTGACTACAAATTTGGTTCCATCGTCTTTGGCTGCAGATGATGATGATGATGATGATGATGATGATGATGATGATGATGATGATGACATTGATGGTGATGCTCTTGGCTGATGACTTGAATAGGCACCTGCATTGTAATTTTAGCTCACAGGTAACAAAATATTGATGGCACAGGGATGCACAACTCCATCTTCAGGGGGTAGCGTTTTATATGCAGTAATGTATAATCTAAAGTACCAATTATTTTCTCAATTAATTATTGCTTGTTTTGTCCAACCAACAGCGAAAAACCCAAAGCTATTAAATTTGCAACTATTTAACTGTTTAGCATTTTTGCTTTAAAAAATGACTTGAACAATTAAACAGTTACCAAAACGGAGTACTTCAAATGTAATGGGCTAATCAGTTAATTAGCTAATCATTTTAGGATTAATATTGTGCATAAAAGCTTTGGTCCAGTTTTTTTGAAGCCAAAAAAACATGAATGAAAGTAAAGGCACTTCCTGATATATCAGTTCTAATAATAATCACCATACAAATAAAAGTATCAACTTTATCAATACTAATACCTGAAACTCATAAGTTTTCCTCTAATGTTCCAATATTATCTTGACTAAACTATTTTATGGTTGTTGCAGTAGTCCTATCCTGAGAACATAACGGTGGTGTTCCTCATTAAATTCTGTGACTGCTTCTAGCTTCAAATTAATTAGCTAACATGTTGGCACCAATTATCTGGTATGACTAAAAATTCTCAGCCATAATACAATAAATATCTCAGGAATAAAACCACTATTAAGTTGGTTTTATATCAGCTCGCCATCATTTTCATAATAAGACTAGTAAGTCCTCAAGCAGACATATGGGTGAAGTGCTTTGTGAGCTGGGCATGAATGTACATGCTATGCCCTGTTTGTTAAGAGCCTTTTAAAGCCAGTTCACACTGAGCCAATTCAGACCAATTTAGCGTGAGGCCGAGGATTTCGACAGCTTAAAAATACTTGATTTGATCTTGTTCCATTCAGATAACAAGTGGGAGAGAAGTTTGAGTTATTAAGCAAACAAATAAAATAGCACAATTAACTTTTACCCAGCAGCAGTTTGTAATTGCTTTTTATTTTTGTGCATATGTATTAGTCAACCTGAAGGGATTGAAACTTTTTTGAAGTTTCAAGTACAAATGACTTGTCTCTAAAAATGTACAAGTATTTGTCTTGTAGTGTAGAGAGTGCCATCTCTTATGGGCAAAAAATACTAATCCTGACTTCTTCTCCTGACTATAGCGAATCACGGCAGCTAATCTAAATGGTCGTGATGCTTTGATTTTGATTATCGGATGTGCACTCATAGATTTGCATTTATTAGGTGTTTAATTTCAAATCTAAGTCTGGCAGAACAGCACTAGAAGTATTAAATGTGAATTTAATTTACCAATGACAAACCAGAGTACATAAATCTTCTTCTGTGCACAATAGCTAGAGTTAGTTTAGTCTGCTGAATTGATCTTTCCCAGTTCTGATAGCTAGTACTCTGCACTGTTTCTTATTCATACATTGTACCTTTAAAGTGTCATCCATAAAATGGAGTTGTGCACCTCTGTTGTAGACGGTCCAAATAGCGACTCTGATTTATTCTAGTCCTGACAAATTCAAAACACCCTGGTTACTTAGTGTTAATGCAGAAGAATAATTGATGATGCAAACACATCATATAGAACGGCTACTTAGTGATGTTGTCGTAAAAACATGGCTCACATTTATTGATGTAAAAGAGCACTTAACTGAAGTGAAAGGAAACACTGGACTTCAATTTGATGATCTGCTTAACCAACCTTACAAAGGCATTATAAGGTCATATTTGATCATCGCCTTAAGGTAATTAGCAGGATCAATACCTAGGAAGCCAAAATAAAGACAGCTACATGAAATATTGGCCATTATCTGTGCTACGGTACCAGTGCCAACTCTAAATGAGATATATGATTTACCACAGCTGCCTGCTTTGAAACTCTATCTGTACTATTTTACTTAACTTTAATCGTCTAAATGAGTTCGAAGTTGCAATAATACCGTCTAAAACATCTGAAAACAAGTAGAGGTTCCTTGAAAATTGTCTTAGATGTTCCTTTAGCTAAGTCTATCCATATTTTCTCTTTAGTTTTTAATTGAGTTGTATATCAGCATGACAGCACTCATTAAGGGGGCTGTTTATAAATGCAGATTAAATTGTTCTATAGATGAAAAATAGTACATCTAAATATAAATAATGTATTCATTCATATAGCACCAGTTCATAACAGAAGTTATTGCACTTTTCATATAGAGCATGTTTAGACCTTACTCTTTTTAATATTATTATACAAAAGTGGCTTTTACAAGACTAGATACTGTATAAAGACCATTAGCTTATAAGCAGAACATCAAATTGCAATGTTTCAGATACTAAAGATGAAAGTGAGCAATGTTTTCTTTCCTAGCATCTTTAACTGAGGTTATTCTCTCTGGATTGCCTTTGATTTATGTGAAAACCCTCTAACTATAGTTGGACAATACAGATTTTTGGCTGATCAGAAATATGAGGTTTTCATCCGGCAGCAGCCGCACAACTGAAACATCACAGAGTAGCCTGTTTGTGTGAAGTGTCGCCCTACTCTGAGCAGTATAGCCAGTGACTCCCTCTCTATAAATCTTTCCTTTTGTCTTTTCAAAGTCCTCACCTTCCAAATCCCTTTCAAATCCTCACCCAAATTGTTCAGATTACTGAAACCCAGAACCCAAAAAAATGCATGGTCACCTATGAAATGCAGATGTCTATGACCCACACCCTCTCGTCTACTATGTACATTTGTGGTGATTGTTGCCTGCTTTTCATTTACTTTTGCCTTCAGCAAAACTGTTACTGTAGCATTTTCACAGTGTGGTAGCCTTTTAGTGAGATTTGAATGTGTAGTTTGGGGTGCATTCACACCTGTTTGAAGTAATTCTAATGAAGTCTTTAGCATTTCTACCTCCAGTTCAGTTTGTTTGAACAGGCAGAAAAACACCATTCAAACTTTGACGTACAACAAGTGTACGAAGAATATCTGGAAATGCTAATCTCACTTCTTTTCCAAGCCACTTGGAGTGAATTCTGTTATTCTCCAGTAAACAAGTGACAGTTGTAGTTTACTGTCCATGTGACTTTTAGTTACTTCATCAGGACTGCAACTAATAACATTTTTCATCATTTATGTTTAATTAAGATTTTAATCACAAAAATGTCAAAGAAGTTAAAAATGATAATGACATTTTCCTAAAACCCAAAGTAATACCTTTAAATTGTTTGTTTTGTCCAACCAACAATCTAAAGCACAAACATATTCAGTTTATGATAATATAAAGAACAGGCAAGCAGCAAAATCCAAACATTTGAGAGGCTGGAACCCACAAATGTTTTGCACTCTTCAACACTAATTCAACGATTGTTTCAACTATGCATGTGATTGCACCCTCAGACCTATCAAATTATAAACTTACATGTGTGTACAGTGTACAAGCACATGCATGTATAAGCGTTTTTTGTGCATGTGTCCGTATTGAAATTTCTGTCTTTATGCGAGTGGTTGCATTTTTCTTGTACAATTTCGATGCCTGTGAGATGATCTTTTTTTTCAAACAGAATCTCCACTCTGCCATCTCCACCTTCTTCTCTGTCCTCCCCTCCCATCTCATCTCTTATTAGCTGTCTTTTTCTGAAGCCATGCGGAACAAGGCCCGTCTGTCCATCACAGGAAGTGTGGGGGAGAATGGCCGCGTCTTAACGCCAGACTGCCCCAAAGCCGTGCATGCTGGCCACGCCTCCCTCCGACACCCCGGCCTTGCAGTGGTCTCCTCTGGACTGCCCTGAAAACCAAAAACACCTGCCGTGCCTTAATGACACACAAACATATAGACTTCGAAAAGGACACACACACATACCCACATGTGCTTACACATAATCACACACATAAAACATGCATATAATTACATATACTTAAATGCAAATACTCAGATCAGAGACACTGAACACACATTTTTACACACTTGAATACACAAACACAATGCGCATCATCATCTCACTTTCCTGCTGCCATTGACTTATTTCACAAGAGACAAGGGAAACTGTGGCGTGGGAACAGTGGAGAAAAACAAAAACAAAGGACGACTATGACTATCACACTTGCCTGCAGCATTTGTTTTATTATTTTTCGGAAGGATGCCATCCTGATATCGACAAACCAACAGGAAAGCCAGCACAGACCTAAATGAACTACGAGCTGTGAACATGCCCACAAAACGGATGATGATGATGATAGTGATAAAGATGATGTTCACAGCTGACAGAAAAACAAAAGACAACCAACGAACATCTGTTTCTGCTGTCTTCATTGGACGATGTTGGCCAACAAGCCACACCCCTCGACAACGCCTTACTAAGACTACAAAACATTGTTTTCATCATGGTCATCATCATCTTTTAACTTGCCTGCAGAGACTGAGTGCCAGGTATCATCACCCTTAGAAGACCAGAAAACTGTAACCTTGAACGTTCAGACTGAGAAAAACTCGCTACTTTGCCATGGACTGTTCAAACTGAATGAAAATGCTTTCTTACTACGCATATAGAATGACTTCTCGCCCCAAACCAGCGAGAAATAATCAGCCAATATAGAACAGAAGTAACCTCGAAACATACGTGTGGCTGATCTCGGCCACAGAATTCACAGGGGTTTGTAAAAGAAAAAAAAACAATAGTAATTAAAGAAGTCCTTCATCAACAGCATCGTCATGACAGCAGAAATGCTAAATAGCAAATTCATTATTACTTTTTGCCGAGTGACAAAGGCGAGGTTTAAACTGTATATTCAGTCATGGAAAGAAAAAATAAAACACATGGGCAGATCTCATATGGCTACCTTACAAAGTGCTTCTCAACCTGAACACTGGGATCTTACAGAAGCTTGCAACACGAATGATGGAGGAAATGGGAATAAATATGGTGATAAAACATTTTGGATAAAACTGTTCACCTGTGCAAACAAATCCAACCCTTTGAATAATTAATCCAAATAACCGGGCAATTGAAAAGGAAAATCAAAGTTCAGAATTCTTTTGCCCACACTAGGGCGACTAGAGTAGTAAACTCTTTGGGTCAAGGGCCATAATAAGGTTGAGAACTGCTGGTCTATGCTGTGTGCGCTTCATTTTACTTAAAGACCTACAGGTGTTATTTTCAATTTCTCTAAATGTAATGAGTCTAAAGGGCAGTTTGGTCATCATTTGAGATCCTCAGTCTTTTCCAGTGGCCCGGAGATAGATACCACATCAGAAAGCTTGCGTTTTAAAACTGTTGTAAATAACTGCGTAGCAAAACAGAACTCACTTGTCTTTTTTAATCATCTTAGATAACAATTCATTGCAATAATGAATATAAAAGAAAAATGCCACTACTTGTAATTAAGATCAAATCTTTTTTATAAATCTACATATTATATATAATTCAAATAAATATATATCTATACGTCTATAGAGAACTATAGAAAACATTGATCACAGATTGTCAGAGGCCATGGCATACATTCTGTTATATGGCTGTTTTTTGATAACTTGAGAATATTGATATGCCACCATCTATGTGTGTCCTACTCAACACTGAATGTCCATCTGGCACTCACACGGACACATGCGTAGAAACACACGCACACACATTGTTGCATACACAGGGTCAGCTCAGAGTGATCACTCCAGCACCATGAGAGGTTCAGACGTTTTTATTTTTGCCTGTCTGTCTGTATCACGAGTATATATTCACTGTTTTTCATTGTCTAACCATGTTTTTACTCCCAAATCGTTGGTGGGCTACAGCATGCAGATGCCAGTATTCAATACTGAAGCTGATACGATGAGATCTCCTTTAGGCAGGCCTCTGGAGAGGATGTGATTACTGTACTGTAGGGAAACAGCGCTGTCTGACATTTGGAGAGTGTAGCATTTGTGTTGCATTTCATATTGCTTCAGTGCTTTTTGTTATTTGTTTTCTCGACAAATGTGAGACAAATGAAATCCAACACGAGTTCAAACTGAGCAGGGGTTTGCACTTTTTGGCGACATGATTGGATCCCTCATTCCAGGCAAGAGCAAACAATTCTAAAAAAAATTTAAAAATCTGTTATTTACGGTATAACAGCCTGTTTTGGCACATCCACTTACTGCCAGCCAAAAATATACATCGCATTAATAACTGAGGAACAATTAGGAAAAGAAAAAAATTATTTTTTTCAAATTACAGTGTTGCTGTTTAGTTCTTTAAATACAAATTAGCATAGTGGTGATACTTACATAGAGATTGTGTCATGATACAGTGATAATGTAGGTGGTAATGAAATATTGTATTTTCTGCCCCAAGTCTTCCCACGTATTTGTTTTTAAATTCTACTGTTTTATTTCCAATGCCCTACCTCCCACCTTTCAATTCTTCCTTGTTCCTCCTGCTTTCGCCTCCCCTCCTGTCCCGCTGTAAGACAGAACTCTCTGTGCAAAGTGCATCTCAGCAGAGACAAATTACTTTATTTTCTCCCCTGTTACGCTGCAAAATAATGTGATAGAGATGAATTGGAAACATGAGACACCAATTGACAATCTGAGTTTCTTGGTTTCTTGATTTTCGTTTTCATACCTTTTACGTTGTAAACTTTAACATTTCGCAAAAAAAAAAAAAAACAGAAAAAACTTCCACACTTACCTCATCTCTGTCCCGCATCAAAGGTATTCCAGCCTATATAGAAAAACATATCTCAAAACAACAAGTATATCAAACCCTTTTTTTATGGTTGAAACAAACAAGGTAGACGGTTTCCAATCAATCTCTCAGCCCAGTGGATCAGTGCAGGAGTATACTGCATCAATCCACCATGAGAGAAATAATGGAAACAGTTTCTACAGTGGATACATTTGTTAAGAGACAGCTAACACGGATCTAGCTATCACCACACCAGACACACCAGGCAGTTGAACAATACACAAGACTGTTGTGTTTATTTCTTTGCCACCTCCAGTATATGAGATTTCATGCATAGACAGCAAAAAGCTGACTGCTGGGCTGTCAACACTCTGGCTTTAACACACCGTTTCTTTCCTTCTTTTGCTTTTGTTTTGTCTTTCCATTTGGTTTCTTTTTCTAGTAAAACATCAATGCTGAACCTGCTCTGTCTGTGTGGTTATTTATTCACTGATCCTATTCCTGTACCATGTACTGCAGCCAACCTGCCATCCTGTTATGGACTTAACTATTAATGGCCTCAATGGATAAAACTGAGTTATGCTTTCTTCTTTGTTTTCAATACTGTACTTTTTATTGAGATATCAATAATAATATTATGAGTAAAGTGTGATTACAGGTGTTGATAAGTGTTCTGACATTTTTTGAAGAAAGAAATTACAAAGTAGTAAGTTCATTTTTATAATTTTGTGTTTCATCTTGTTGAAAAACAGATACTCTGCAGCTGTGCGAAATTTACTGCATTTCCTTGATTTGAGACTGAGATAAATGTCAGTTCATGAAACACTCACCATTTAACTTACAAATGCTATTAGGAGCCAAAATACAATCACTGGCAGTGGGTGCCCCAGGCCTGTCAGTCAGTATAGGTACAGGTATGAGAAATTAATATTGCTACATCACACAACAATGGTGTAAATGTTAGTGGCTCTACACACCATTTAAGCTTTAAATTTAGTGTGCTAACATGCTAACAGTGAGAATGTAAACATGCTCATGTTGCATGGATGCATAGCATTTTATATTTAGCGTTAAAAGTCCAGCTGAGGCTGATGTGAATTTATCTTTAGTTTTGTAAGTATTAAACACATTTTTGACCTGATGATGTTTGTGAAGGTTCACACTGCGAAGTCTCTCCTGTTGTAAACCAGCAGTTACGGGGTTAAACTCCTTGCTGCGATTTTTGTCATTTGGGTTCCCTCTTTTTCAATCCATGGGGACCTAACACTCCTAATGCAGAGCCATCACTGACAAGCATTTCCCATTATTTCCCATCTCACTTATGCTCTCTCACACGCAAACACACACACTCACATACCATGCTGGGTTATTACTGACAAGTATTTCCCATTTACCTGAAGATGAAGCAAAATAACAATTTTGAGGCGATGCTGCCACCCTTTTAACCTTGCACCTTCACGTGCAAATGCACACACACACACACCCCTTCAATTTGCCTCTTTTATCGTCACTGCAGAGTGACAACAGCCTTTTCACATTTTGTGGCTCATTTCATCTCCTCTTTCTCAGTCCTGGCATTATCCCCATTCTGTGCAGCCCCTCCTCATTTCTCACTCTATATTCTTCATTCTGGTTATCCTCCCTCACCCTGTCATACTTAATTTCCCCATTTCTTTGCATCCTTCTCTCAGGGGAATCCACCTCAAATCCTGATTTCTCATCCACAGCTCCTCTCTCGTCATGAAAACCTCCGCTGCTCTCACTTTTTCTTTGAAGCATTTCTCATGATCGGATAGGAAATTGAATTTCACCAACACACTCAGCGGACACAAGCAGCTTGCCCCTAGACTGTTTTGTTGTTATTTCTGCTGGTGGTGTTGTGGTCGCTGAAAAGTGTGTTTCCCACATACAGTACACACTTTCCTGTATATAGACTTACAGTCATACAGACAAGACATAAGATGACAGCAAATAAACACGCTGTTCTACAGGGTTGGATTAATACAAATATAATGTTCGGACTAAATGAGGAATAAATCAGATTTTTATTCATTTTAATGCCATCACACAAAAGTGTGACTAAAATATTTTCAGTTTAGATTTAAGACTGAATCAAATGGAACTGATTACGGTTGTTGATTAAAAACCAAAGGATTTGTTTCAGGAGAATTATCACAGATCTTTTCACTCACAGTGAAAATAAATATTTGCTGCTTCGCCACCAAGTATTCTATCATCCTGTAATAAATATATTTGACATTTTTAAATATAAACTAGGAGTCAGAGTGACCTCTGACCCTCAGAATCAGGTCACATTACATATAAGCACAAGTCACCTGCAAAACTCAGGAGAAATTGTAGAGAGGCTTATAGAGAAAGAAAGACTTTACAAATGCACTTTCAATTAATTTTTTTAAGCTGGGTGCAAAAAACTACTGTTATGACAGAAAATTAATATTATTATTATTACTATTATTGTTATGTTGTATAGATATATATGTGTTGTGTTTTTTATCCTTAACCTTTCCTCTCCTATACTCCTTATGTTAGTCTGTCCACATTTACTAGGGTTTAGGTCAGAGCTGTGAGATTGTGTTAGTGTTTTCCCCCTCTTGTTGTTCCTCTCCTCTCCTGGAATGTTCAGTCAAGGCTGACAGAGGATCTCTGTTCCCCAAAACCTATACTGTGTAAAGGACGATGCATCCCTTTGCTCTGGGCCAGACGGCCGAAGTTGCCCTAGGCAGCAGGTCTCTGGACCAGCTGTATATGTGTTTTAGTACTTCTCTGTTTATTCTCTTTTATTAATAAATTCTTCAAAGACAACAGTTGGTTGTAACTCAGTTATTTGCTTAATCCCTCACCAGGAATATAATTTCCACGACAACTACTACTACTAGCTACTAAAACAACTAACAGCTTCTTAAATCCAATACCCTATGGCCACAACAATATCATATTCTACTAAATGTGATGAGTTTGCTGATATTTTGAAGACAAGATGACAACGTTTAGGTAATCTGAATGCCTTAAATCTCTCTGTCCATGCGCTCTCTATCAGAATACACAGCACACATTTACAGTGGCTAGCACAAAGTGGACCTCATACCTTCATGCTCTTTGATCCAACATTTTAAAAACATTTTAAAATTGTGCAGAGAGTCAACTTGAAATATCACTGAAACCAGGCATTCAGAGACCAAACTATGATACCCTCCCAGTTAGTTGATTTTGTATACCCAACATCGACGTCTGCAAAATAGTGATACCAAGAAGGTTACTTTGGTTTGTTTTGAGAAAGAGAACAGCAGTGGTCAAGCAAGCTAGAGAGTAACAAAGAGAGGGAGCAATAGTAGCGAGAGAGTTGGTGAATCAAAATAAAACATTATTTCCATGAAGTCCATGAGTATTTTATCATTGAAAAAATGTTGGCAAAGTGAAACAGAAAATGCCTGATCTTATTACCTGCAGGCTTGGCTAAATAACTGTACTTCTCTAAAAGGAAGCTCTTGTTAAAATGAGAATTGTTCATAATTCTGCAGTGAGTCTGCAGCTTAGATTTTTTCTTTAATTTTAGTTGTAAACCTCTGAACTGTAATATTGAACACACTGATTTGATGGCTTTACTGTAAATGACATGGTAGGCCATAAATGTGGATTTCAAATATCTGTCAGACCCAGAACCAGAAAGGACATATTGTAGTATTTATTTCTCCACCTCTGGTCTCAGCTGCACTAGGTCGAGTCACTGCAGGCCTCCAGTGCTGAGGGACCCTTTTCATAACAATACAGTGGATTTTCACACCAGTTCTAAATCCAGACAGAGATAAAGAAGAGCGGTTTATATATAGCTTTCATATCACAGGCAGACAGCAAAATAACCCTTTGATGGAAAAATAAACTTGTCTTTGCGATTGGATCTGCCAGCTTTGAGTCCCTGCCCGTGTGTGGGTGTGTGTGGGTGTGTGTGTGTGTAGGATGTAGGAGGCGATTTTAGAGTTTACTTATGGTTTTAGATGTTTCACTATCATCTCAAATTGGCCAGCTTTATAGTCTCTGTTCAGTCCAGTTTTGCAGTCAAAACTGCGTCCACTCTTCCCATTCCTCACAATAATTTGAATATGAAATGCAAAACAAAAAGCTGGAATGTCACTGGGTTACATCAGCTTTACTGAAATCCTCAAAAGCTGACTCTTTAGAGATGCAGTGTTATTCTCTCAAAGTGATTTTTAAGGCTCGTCTCTTCTTATTAGCCTGCATTGATCCGTGGGACCCCTGGTGGGCTTCCTGGGGAGCATCAATACAGAGGATACAAAAAAAAAATATGAATCATCTTCTTATTCTCTTTTACCATTATTTTTCAAAGGCAATGCTGAGAAAATAAAGGCATGAGACAGACCACAGCTAGCAGTACTTCAGTTTGTAACACAGATTATATTTAACTGTGATCATAACAGTATTTACCTGGGACTCCCATTTTTTTTTACCAGCAACCTTATTAACATTTCGGCATGGGAACGTTAGTCAGAGATCATAAACAAATATGTATAAATACATATAATGTATGCATATCAGGCATAGAATTATAATACAAAAAATAATAAAATAGGACATGTGAGTTGATATCAAGTGGTTTAAAAAGACATACTGGTCTTGACTCAGAACATTTAAACATTTAAAAAGGGATAATTTTGAACAAAATAACCACAATGCATAGTATATTGGAGTGTTTGATGTGTTTAGTTTTGTTGGACAACATAACCTTCAGTACATAGTAGCAGAATATAGTTTTTAGTTACCAATAACACTTCACTGTTTATGTCTAGCACAGCAGAACTTAAAATGAAAAATAAAGAAAATGAAGCCGGAAAAGGAATATTTCCCTTGAATTCTCTAGCATGCACACCAAACGTCCAGTAGCTGCTCAGCATATAGATGTTCAAGCTCTTTTCCAAGTCCACAAATCTTACTGGCAAAAAAGCCCAATTATTTCCTGAAGACATTTTCCCATGTCGCACTAGGAAAAGCACAGGTGTGAATAATAAAAAAATGCTGGCTGAATTCTATTTTACTGCTTCAGTTTCAGGGTCCTGGTTTCAGGCATGCTGGCTCCCTGTCACACTGTCGCGGTTTACTGGGACACTTGAATGGAACGAAGACAATGTAAATGTTATGAGTAACTCACCCGTGCTTTTACTGCTATGACAAGTCAAAACATCTGCTGTGAAAAATAGCAGAGGTAAAAAATAAAAATTATAAAGACAATTGGTAGACAAATGTACAAATTCACGAGCATTACCGTGTAAACAATATTTTAACACAAGCACTGGACAGCAAAACATAAACCGCTTAAAAGTTCCTCTATACCAGTAACAGTCGTGTGCTGTTGTGTTCTCAGTGTTGGAAGATAAATTATATAGGCACCCATGCAGTAAATAATTTGGCACTGATTTGATTAAGACATCATCATTCTATTCTTTCATATATACCAGTATAAAACATTTCTACACCAGTGAGGATGTGTTGCATTGATACTCCAGCATTTAATATTTCATGCTGCACGTCTTGTGGATTAGTGTTTTTGGATGGGGCACTGAACAGCTGTTGAAACTTGTCGCATTTTATAAATCATATATTTTCCGGGTTAACCAGCTGCGCGTGCCAGACAAATCATAGATTTTATTACCATGGCATCTTTTCTGTCCCGTCACCGATTTAATCAAGACATCATAAGGCACTGCTTTATCACGATGGTCATAAATATGCCAGCCCTCCATCTCAGTCTTCTCCTTGGCCAAATTCCAATCAGGAATGATCATTAATGTGCCTTACACCTTCCTGAAAGACGTGTGTGTAGGGGGAAATGGTATTCCACATTTTCTGGGTTGTTTTCAGTATTAAAAGTTCCTCCTGGAAGCTGGTGAAAATGTATTAATTCATCGCTTTCTCAGTGGCCCTGATGATCTTTGTGCAGCTGCATTCTCTCTTTCTCCACTTGGAGGCGCTCTCTCTCAATCTGCAGTCTGCCAGCTTCAAATTTGAAGAACTGCAGCCTCTCTTTCTCCAGCTGCAGCCTTTCCTTCTCTAGTTTTATCCTCTCACACTCCAGATCCACCACTGACCTCCAGCCTTTACTTTCTTTCTCTTGCTCCCTCTGTCCATCGTGAGTAGAGGATAATGAAGATGTGGAGGATGAGGGCGGGCCCTGTTGTGGCGGCAGGTTAAAGGAGGAGTCCACCTGCTCTGATTGGCTGAGGAGCAGAAGCCTCAGCCGCTCCCTCTCCACCTGTAACCGCTCTCTCTCCAGCTGCAGCCTCTCCCTCTCTACCTCCATCTGACGAAGCCGCTCCTTCTCCACCACCAGCCGCTCTTTCTCCACCGCCAGGCGTTCAGTTTCTACAGACAGGCGCTGTTTTTCCAGCTCCAGTCGCTGTTTCTCAACCGCAACCAGAAACCCAGCTCCCACGTTTTCGTGACTGGTTAGCCCACCCAGAGCATGGGCTGGCATCCCCGCCAGGCCACTAGCAAGTGGGTGGTCTCTGTTGAAGGTGATGGTCGGGGCCTTGGAGGAGCTGAGCACGCCCATCTCGTTGTGGGTGTAAACATCGCCTACGTGCCCCTCACTGCGGGACTCGATGTCGCTGAGAAGGGAGGGAATATCATCTTCATCTATTTCTCCTTCTCCATCTCCCACATCACAATCACCATCCAGCTTGAGAAAGAGAGAGAGAAAGAGATCATTAAAGGGGCCCTTCACCGATGTTACACATGAACTTCAGCTTACAGCTGTATCATGTGGCTCAGGAGGGAGTCTAAGACAATAACCCTAATGAAAGATTAGGGAAGATGCAATCAACTTTCATTATGGGAAATGTAGGATCCAACATTTCTGGAGCTTGACCCATACTAGTGACAAAAAAAGTCAAGATATCTATGTCTCGGCAGCTTCGATTTTGTTTATCTATATAAAAAAATGCTGTGCAGTTTTTAAACCATGTTATGGTTTTTGACACACTTTAAAGGTGGAATTCTGTATCTCAGGTTGGCCCTTTTAGAGGTTCATTTGCTTAATGATTTACACCCCAAAACAATGAGACTCCTGCTGATGCTTTCACATGGCAAGCTGATCATGTTGTGGTCCAGCACACAAAACCATCACCTCTATTCCGACTGCAGATTACGGAAGTCATGAGAGGCAGGAAAAATAATTCTGGTGGTCCATTTTCTACGTCTTCTCTCTCCTGTGTTTATGACTTAAGAACAGATAAAAGAAAAAAAAGGTTTTGCCAAAAGGTGTTTGTTGTTGTTGATTAAAATAAATTTCTAGTCAAAAGGAAGACGTTATAGTAATGTTACATAACTTGTTAGCAAGCAATATATGTACCTTGTGTTTCGAGTGTATGGAGAAATTAAAACTCACCTGGAAGAAAACATTAATGCTTTCAGCCCCATTTAGAGCATGTGGTAGTGGTGCACTTCAGCCTCTTGTGGCCAAAAATGATTATAACAACAAACTCTTGATTCTGACAAAACCTTTTTTGTTTTACCTGTTCTTAAGTTACTAACACAGAAGAGAAACCTTTTTGATCAGACCAAAAAAAAGGGCTCTCAGGGCTTCCGTGGAAGATTGTCTGGCTGATAACATGAAGAAATTCAATAGACTGGACACAGGTTAATAACACTATTAAGAAATAGGGTGGAAGATTAGATTAGGGAATTATTGTGGAAAATGTTATAAATGGACGGTGACAGTGGGATTTAATCTGATAACAGATCTTACTGCAATCAGAAAAAAGTCACATTTAAAGGTCAAGTTTAAATTAAATCCTAATTAACACATCCTTTATTTAATTTTATTTTTGCTTTGCGGACCTCCATGAGCCTAATCAAAAGACTGGACTAATAAGAGCCACTTGAGCTACGTAATGTGCTGTGATATGTTAAACATAACTACCTCTGCTGATGAGGACATTACCACATTAGCAAGTACTTTCATACCAATATAGGCTACTTGTCTTTCCATAATATGAGTGGTGTTAATGTGACCTCTGTATCAAAAAGCATTAAGGTGTTTAATAAGAAATCCATTTTATTTTATTTAATAGACTCTGGGTTCAATCAGAATAAGTAATCTCTAGAGGGGCCGTGTGGTGTACAAACAAAGCTACTGTCTTTTATTGTTATTGTTAACACACAGGCACTACTGGGGCACCATGATGTAGATGAAGAGTTTCTTACTCTGTATTCTCTGACGTCATCCTCCATCTTCACACCCGGCGCCGCCATCATGGCCTGACCACTTGGCTCACTGAAAGCTGCCAGCTCCGGCCAGTCACAGTGACAATCCTTTGGGAGGCTTGAGAGGTCGAGCAGCTGGTCACACCCAGATCCCAGAGAAGCTGCCTCGTGCTCAGGGGAGGACAGATCATACTCAGTCTTCAGGGCCACAGACGAGGATGAAGAGGAGGACAGGGAGAGCTCAGCCTGAAGCTGTTTTCGCTTCATAAGTGCACGCCAGTCCAGGTAGCGACGCTTCACCTGTACAGGAGATCAGGAGGGAAGGAAGCTGGTGTTTAAGAGGAGGTGAGCTTCGTAGGAATCAATACATTAAAGTATGATTTAAATATAGATATAAACACACCTCAGCAGCAGTGCGCAGCTCTCCCTCCCCCAGCGAATTCACACCTCGTGCCACTTCCTCCCATGCCTGTCTCTTCAGCTCATTAATGGCTGTGTTCTGTTCACATACAAACGGGAGAGATGAAGAACAGGAAGAGAAGAGATTTATTTGAACAAATATAACATAGCGTGATGTTATGTTTTGGAAAATGAAGATGTGAGTAATGCAGGTTCCTGTCAAAACAAAGGAAATGCCAGTTTTTCACAAAACATAAAGCTGCCACCATGCATGTAAAACTAAACTAGAGTTAGAGTTTTTGAGGCCAATATTAATATTTCTGAGTTTAAAGAAGGAAATTTGTTGTGGTTTAACCTTTTTCAAGAATTGTGGTGGTAATAGATCTGTCTTGAGCAAGATATCTTGCAGTGTAAATATAAACTGTGCCAGTGCTCTCTGGTGGACATTGTAGATAATGTATCTTCCAAATTATTTTAAACATATTTTGGCATTTCTGTACTGCACTTTCATTTCACTTTGCAGCCAACATACCGGCCAAACATATACACACACACACACACACACACACACACATAAAATTGGATAGGACAGGAGAGTTGCTGCTGTTGATCTGTCCAACTTGCCTCACGCTTCAGAGGACAGAGATAACAAAAAAAATGTGCCTTGCCCACTTTATTTTTGTATACATCAGTGGCACTTGAATAAAGATCAGCCTATACTGCATGAACATACAGAATATCCTGCACTACACCACTGATTATATATAATTTGTTGGCAGTGTAACATGGTGGCACTAATTGGAACATCATATTATAATTATTACGCATTAGGAGCTCTCACCATAGATGTGCCACTCTATCAGTTTACAGAAGAAGAAGAAGAAGAGGAAATCTATACCTGCTGTCTGGAGAACAACACGTCCCTCCTCTTGTGGATCTCCCTGATGAGAGTCTGTGTTTCTCTCACACTGTAGTTGCTCTTCCTCTTCCTCTTCAGATGCTTCACCTGCAGGAAATCCAGCTTGGCAGCAAGGAGGGGACAGAAACCCCACAAACACAGAGGGAGAGATAGAAAGGGAAGAAAGACAACTGAGGGAAATTAAAGCAAGAAGACAAGAGGAATAGAAAAAAAATAAGAGAGGACAGTATAAGAAAAGAGAGAAACAATAAAAACAGGTGGAGGGGGGACTCCTCAGAGGTAGAGAAGTGTGGATGTTTGTTGTAAAGGTTAATCCATGCCTTGCAGTGCAGCTTTCCTTCAATAGCACAGTCGGTGGAGGCCCTGGAGACTTATCCCAGCTGTTACACTTTTAGATGCTGGTTCTGTGTGACGAGATGTGAGACTTGAAGTTGTGGAAAGAAGTGTGTGCAGTTGTAGAGGTCACAGCTGGTTGGCTGGTGGAGTAAATCATCAAAAGCTTTCTGTTTTTCCCCCGTATGAATGGAGGTTGTGTTTGATGAGGCCCTGATTTGATGTAGCTAAGGCCACAGAGTAGTATTATGACACAACTTGCAGGGTTTCCCACCTTTATTTAATCGTCTGATCTGCTGCCAGGTGAGCTTACACAGGTAGAGAAGCATCACAAGCTGAACGGTCTCTGCAGTCTGTCTGTATGTAAAACAGAGTTGTTAATGTTTTTTGGAATAGGCTATACAGTGTGTCAAGTTAGGTCAATTTGTTATAAAAGCAAAATCACAAATATGTTTAGTTTTTACACTATTGGACACTCAGAACAGAATTACAATATTAAGCAAATTAAGTGCAATAGATCAGCCTCTAACTTTCAATTGATGATAAATGCGGATGTGTTAATATTTCTTTTCTTTTTTTTTTGTCTTGTGAAATGGAAACGCTATAAAGGTTTTCTTTAATGGATAGTAGTAGGGGAATCTTACATAAAACGATTTTGAGGCTGTAAGCATGGCGAAAATTCTTACAGCAGTCACCAATGAAATACTGCTGATGTTTAAATTTTCTTTGCAGCACATTAACCACACATTAACCCTATCATGTGATGGTCAATACCTCTCCTGTTTGGCTACTATTAGCAGACAATACACAATATCTAATGCATGGGCCTATGTTGAAAAGATAGTAAAATTCATAAGGGTAGCCTATATAAAGAGGTTAAAGTATATTTGACAAGTATGTTTCTACTGTTAGCCCACATATATTCTAGACAAAATACCCATATAAGTCATATGTGCTATTTCTATAAGGCTATTTCTATTTATTTTTTAAAACGTTTTTTCGAAGAGTAGCAAGAGTAGCAATATGAAATAGTATTTTCTCTAATCAAGACGAGCACAAACACAATTTCATATTTACAGTCAGGAATGTAAGGAGTCTAGCGTCTTGCCCGTCTTACTACCACCTCCATAAAACATTATCTGTAATATATCGTGAGGACAACTCACCTTATGCACACAGATGTACAGCAACCAAAACAACACCACAGAGGTACAATTTTAATGCTGTGTTCAAGGGCGACTCGTAAACAGGGATTCTAAGAGTTCAAACTGTAAATACCACTTTAGAGGTGCTGATCGGATTAAATAACTTTGAGTACAACAATTTAGGGCCAACAATAGTAGCATTTGATTTTCTTTTGTTCAAGCAGCCCAGCGCTTTTCCATTCTGATGCAGAATGCAGAATTAAATTAATTGTTAAGGATGCAGCATATCTAAGAGATGTTGTTTTTTAAGTAGGAGGGTTAAGATACGCCAGTCAGTCGGCTTCCGTAAATTATGGTTAAAATGTTACATCTCAGGTAGGCTGTAAGAAAACAGTCATATTTATTGAAACCCCAACAGGGCTTGTCGTATTTACGATATTCCTGAGAGCAGTGAAGGTATCGTTAGTTGCGCACTGTGTCGTCCGCTCCTATTGGCTAATCCTCCACCGCGCCCACTTATGACGGCATTGAATCTTGCCAGGCTCTTCCGTTCATGTGCACCTCTGTCAAATCCAAAATGTAAATAAATAGCAAGAGCGTTTTTGTGGCAGTTTTATTAGCAGCCCTCGGTTAGCCGATGCTCTGCTGCTCAACTTTGAAACCCCCAGTGTCTGAGTCATAACATCTCCAGATTTTGTTGTCAGCGGAAAGTTTAATCCTTGTTTTACATGCTAACGCGCGATGCTAACGTTAGCTCGGTAACAACTTGTGAGCAGCCTGACGTGGTGGAGGAGACAGAGGCGAGGAGATGGGCTCTGTCCGCTGGGCTTTCCGCTGTGGGTCGTGGACACCGAGCAGGTCTGACTGGCTGTTTGCTGCTCGCTGCATTCAGCGGGAGGAGAAAGACAGGATCGGACAGTTTGTGTTTGTCAAGGATGCCAAATCAGCCATGGTGAGCCTGACTGTTAACTTTTCTGTCACCTTCTGCACGCGGACTTATCGCACTGCCACCTGACTTAGGTCCTTTTCCCGCTTGTCTAATCAGGATTCCCAACATGCAACACACTGACTGTCACTCTGTCACCCCACCAGGCTGGCAGGCTGCTGCTGAGGAGATTTGTGTGTGAGAGGATGGGGATCCCATGGTCAGAGATCAAGCTGGAGCGATCTCCCAGGGGGAAACCTTACCTGGCAGCACCATTGAAGGTTCAGACACTATTCATTTCCCTCCCATAACATATCAGTCTTATATTAGCAGCCCACCTCACTGTACAGTGCCATCACTTCAGTTTTGCTGCACCATAGCAGGTATGTTTATTCATCTTCTTCCACTCTATCTGATACCATTCACCTAAACACTCTCTATTATTGAAGCTATATGATGTATGCACCGAGTGGAAGACTACATTTTTATGGCTGCATCATGCCATAAAGTTCCAGGTGTTTAAACAAAGTTTGGAGGCACAGCATTTTGCACTAACGGTAATCAAGTCTTTTAATTAACTTGTTAACAGCGCCTAAACTACATCTGAGTAGTGAAACCGTATGAATAGAATAACTTTAGATGTAACTTTGACACTGGTGATTGTTGAGCACAAGACACGGCTTATTTCAGTTATACTTGACTCCTCAAAGAACTTCAGAGACCACGTTTACTTGAGCACACCTTTCCCCACTTTGTCTTATACCTGAAAATATCCACCAGGTCAGTTCAGGTTCAGGCCCTGAACCCCCAGCCTGGAGTTTCAACCTGTCCCACCAAGGGGATTACGCTGTGCTCGCTGCAGAGCTTGGGATGCAGGTCGGAGTGGATATAATGAAGACAGTAATGCCAGGTAAATGCAGAGGTTAAAGCAGCGCTAATAATGACCCTTTCTCTTTAAAACTGCATGAACATCCTCACATAGATGAAGCATGAAGGTGGCCATTCATAGAAAGTCTGTTTGTTTGTCCTCCAGGCCCAACCTTCATACAAATTACTTAAAATCACACAATTTCTGGCAAAAAACAAAAAAGCCTCCTCATCTCAGGAGATTAATCAGGGAATCCTACCAACCAAAGGCGAGGGAAACAATGGTACTAGTGGCAACATGAGATTGTAAGGTCATCTGGGTTAAACGGGGGAAATGGTTTGACTTATTTGCACCAAAGTACACAACAGTGGAGAGAAAGATTTTTAGACAACAACCTTTAGTTTGAATTGGCTGTATAAGATTTTACGATATTCAAGCCACAAAAGAAATAAAACACGCCTGAATTAATCCTGATGCTCCTCTCTAGATCATGGCACAAGTTTAAAGATCAAACTACCAAAATCTGTCTGTGTCAGCTGTCTATTTTCACCATCTCACACTAATGATAATTAATCCGTAACAGCCGAATCTGTTAGTATAATCAGCATAAGTGCCAAGCATAAGGCAGAAAAACAAAATGACAACTGCATCAGAATGCTGTTTGTGGATTTCAGCTCAGCATTCAACACAATCTCCCCCGTGAAACTGGTTGACAAACTCAGCGTTCTGGGTTTAAATACAACACTCTGCAACTGGACTTCCTCACAAACGGACCCCAGACAGTTCGTATTAGCGGTCACACCTCCACCACTGCAGTACTCAGCACCGTAGTCAACTGTACTCAACACCTGAACTGAGCCCAAAGAATACTAAAATACAGTACAGCCACAGGCTGATCACTCTGCTGTCATCTGGCAAGAGGTACAGAATTATTCGCTGTTGTAACATCAGGCTCCAGAGCAGCTTCTTCACTCAAGCTGTGAGACTCCTTCATTCATACTCAGCACTCCACCATGTAAAGTACCCTCTTTCTGTATATCATTTTATATATATTTTTTTATATAACATTTGTTCTTTGTGAGTAGTATAAAATGAACTACAAACTTAATGTCATTATACAACCATGTGTTGTTAAATGACAAATAAATCAACCGTGTGTCTTGAAACAGAATTACTTGTATTCTCCAAGCTGACCACAAGAGGTCCCTGTTGCCCTGTGCACGTAAAGGGTCTAGGCCGTGTGTGTGTGTGTGTGTGTGTGTGTGTGTGTGTGTGTGTGTGTGTGTGTGTGTGTGTGTGTGTGTGTGTGTGTGTGTGTGTGTGTGTGTGTGTGTGTGTGTGTGTGTGTGTGTGTGTGTCACATTCAAATCTCTGGTGTTGTGAGAGAGGAAACAGTCCACTCTAATCTACAAGAGTGAACTATATTGGATTATATTGGGAGAGCTTGTTTGTTTCTACCTGTGTCTTACATCTGACACCTGCCTCCATCTTTCTCTCAACCTCATTTTGCTTTTCCCTTCATTTCCATCCTTTCCTTCCCTTCTGTCTGTGCCTCCATCCTTCTTCCTCTGTCCTCTTCCCTTTCTTTGGCCCTCACACCTCTCCTCCCTCCCTCCCTCCTACATTCCCCCCTTGTTTCCCTCCAGGTAGCAGCTCTGTGCCAGAGTTTTTCCGCATCATGACTCGTCAGTTTACAGCGTATGAGTGGAGCGTCATCCAATCGGCTGGCTCGGAGCACCAGCAGCTCGCCGCGTTCTACCGCCACTGGGTAACCATGGCAACCATACCACCCAGTCATCACACTGCATCGCTGCCGGGCCCCACTGGCGGCGTTTCTTTTGTTCGTGTGTGTGAGAGAAGGAAACAGGGAGACAGTAACATTGCTGATGTCCCTTGAGACACACACACACGTTTGTGCAGAAGTGTGAGCTCTGGGTTTCTCTCAACTCTCATGTTTCTTTGTTCCTCACATTCTGTCCTTCTCTGTCCTCACAGATATGCAACAGTCCTTTCTTTCTGTTCCCTTTATCAGTTTTTATCTTCAAATATATTCTTTCTTCTAGCAGACACACACACACAGATGGACAGCAACAGCAACATTGGTGCTAAGTAAAGATGTTGTGAGATTGAGAGGGTGGCACAGAGACGTCAAGCTCTGATATCATCACCACACTGTTGACTAATGGCAGAGTTCACCGTTGCCATAGCGATTAGCCTTGTAATACTGTTATTGTGGCTCATTGGCTGCCGAGCAGGGTTGATTTTGGCTAAACACACACAGACACACAAAATCACTCTTTTGTGCACACACTGTTATACATGTGTGCATAGATTCCCATCTGTTGTGGTTTTAAGTTATTGTGCTTCTGAGCCAAAATACACCACACACACAAACAAAGAAGTACATGGACTGTCTTTTGTCAGACATACAAAAGTCCTTTTTTCTTTCCTATGTGCCTGTGTACATTTTCTGCAATTAATCGCTTGTACTTGCACTTAGCAAACTGGGTTTCTTCCCTTTCCACCAAGGCACTGAAGGAGAGCTTCATCAAAGCCATCGGCACGGGTCTGGGCTTCAACCTGCAGAGAGTGGAGTTTCACCTGGCCCCTGAACCGCTGACACAGGGCCTGGCACTGCGCCAGACCAAGATGCACCTAGATGAGGAAGAAGAAGAGGACTGGATATTTGAAGTGAGTCTGTTTGAACGCAGGTGTGAAGATTAAGAAAGACAGGAAAAACTACCAACCAAGAGCTCTTAAAAAAGTTAGACATTGTCTTTTTCATTTTCTGTCAAATGACACATTGAAAAGACAGAAACAAACTAACGACAGATTCATGACTTTTTTATTTCCAGATTTAGGATTAGGATTTGATGTGAAAACATGCTAAAGAGATCACGGACAGTTTTTTGACGTAAACAGCAGTGTGCAGTTTACCAACAACTCTCATGCTCGCAAAAGAATGAGGTGCATTGAAAACAGTCTGTAGTGTTTTCCAATAGTGATCAATTCAAGTTGCCATAACATCTTATTTTCTGTCACTGTCTAATAATGCCATAGCTTTGTTAAAAATCTGTGTTCTAATTATGTTTTTCATACTTTGTTTAGATTCTTCTCACTGTTTTTAAATTGCCCAGGTGGAGCTGTACGCTATGCCAAATTTTGTTTTCAGTACAAAGTAAAAGACTAGTTCACCGTTTTGTGCTTCACTTTCTTGCAGAGAGATAGATGAGAGTATATAGTATAATACCACTCTCATATCAGGCAGATATGAAGCTACAGCAATGAGACAGTGGGCTTAGCTTAGCACAAAGACTGGAATCAGGGAGAAACGGCTTGCTCGGCTTTACATGAAGGTAACAATTTTCCTACCAGAACTTCAAAGCTCAGTAATTAACATGGTCCAGCAGCAACTTGGCACTAACCTCCCGGTTGACGGCAAGCCTTCAGGAAGTCACTGAGCACAGCCAAGAAACAGTGCTGCGCACAACAACTTGTTATTTTTTACAGTCCTGTTGGAATTTAGTTGGTGCCAAGATGCATATTTATAGTTTAGGAATATCTAGAGTTTGACAGAAATTCTTTCAAATTTTCTTTTTTGAGGTATTTTTAAGCACACTTCCTTCAGGCCAAATGTAAAGCGATATTGTCAGGTTGTTTTATACTTACAATTGTTAATAAATACTACTTGTTTACATCTTATTAGTGGGTATATTGTTTAGAATAGTAGCTCATGTATAGAGCCAGCAGCCTTTATGAAATCAATGATTTCTAAAGCGGTGGTTCAAAGGGCTCGGCAGCTCTTCTGTGGGATCCTCCGTGCTACATCCCCCAGCGGCTGTACCCTTGAAAGCATCTGCAAAGTGAATCATAGAGGGTCTTGCAGAGAAATAGACATAAGAGATTGCAATAGAAGGACTCTCAAGTGGCCCTCCTGACACCATGACAAGAGATTAGAGAAGTGTGAGAGCATTAGAATCACCTGTTGCTATCACCCCTCTCCCCTTCTATTTCCCATCTCCTCTCGTTCTCTCTCCTCACCTTCATTGCCCCTCCTCTCCACTTCTCTCTTTGATGTTTTCTCCAATATCCCCTTCTCTTTCTTCTCTCCCTTTACCTTCGCCCTTCATTCAACTGTACCAGCTCCCTTCCTCCACCCTGTATTTTTCCTCTCTGTTCCCCTCCTCCCCTCACTCTTTCCTCCATGCCCAGTGGCAGATGGATTAACAAGTGACTGCTAAAAGGTTACCACTGGTTTGAAAAGGCCGATGTTACATCTGCTCTTCCCTCCTCTCTCTATCCCTCTCGGGGTCATAAAGGCTTAATGCCGTTTTAGTGTCTGTATTTTCACACCAGAGAATAAAAGCTCACTTATATCGATCGCAGGCAGACGGTAATGCATGTGTCCTCCTTTTAACTGTACATCGTAGGGCAACACGAAGTATCAGCAACATATTGGATGTAGAATGTGTTTGGGTACGAAAGATGAAGAGATGCAAGTTGTGGCAAGAATGAGGGAAGCAAAGAGGAATGGAGATAAAAAAAATTATTTTGTTATAAAAACCTCCACCACACTGGTGTATTTCGCATTATTTAATTTTGATGTTTCAGTTTAAATGACATTCATTAGGTTTATGAATAAGCATCACAACAGTTTCATTTTAATGTGTAGATTCTGGATCGTTTAATGAAACACTTGCAAAATGCACAAATGGACAGCTGAAACAGTTAGTTGATTAATTAATCAGTTGCTCAACAGAATATTAATCTGCAACTATTTTGATAACCAAATAATAGTTTGAGTCAAAAAAAAATTTTTGCTGGTACCAGAATCTTATATGAGCATTTCCTGCTTTTCTGTGTTGCATATCACTGAAAATGACATACCTTTGATGTCTGTGAAGATCCTCAGTCATCCAGGTCATTGTTAGCCATGGAAGTTTGAAGAGCACCTGGACTGGTTGAAGATACTCAAAGACGTTTCGCCTTTTATCTTCTTAAGGCCTTTTTCGGTTGTGAATTAAAGACCGTCTTCAAGTATCTTCAACCTGTCCAGCTGCCTGTGATTAAAAAACTAAATGGGGGAATAAAAAGTAGACATGGGTATAATATGATAGGTACACCAAAGTAGGCAAGTCTGTTTAGAAAACAATTAAATAACTGACTATAGAATTCCCCAGATGTCGTTGTTAAATATGACAAATGAGTCCTTATATTTGCCCTTAAATCTGAATAAGGAGAACACAGTAACAACATGAACAAGAACAATTATAAGCCTTATTTCTACAGCATAATTTATGCGTAAAGCGCAACACAAAGTGCCCTACATAAAAGCAAATCATAACATTTACAATATTAATCAAATAAGATAAACTTAAATTAAAAAGACAAGATAATATTAGACTATAAAATGAAGGCTAAAATAGTTTATGACATCACATTAAGCAGGTGCTCATGTTTTTGTATTAAAAAAAAAGAAGTTATTTAAAGGATAAAATAAGAGTCAGCCTGCACTAACACACATCAGTGAAGCTGGTCATCTTTCTGTATGTCCTCAAGAAGAGTGACGCACTTTGTTATTTGTTGTCAGTGAATGATTGCTGTGACGTCGAGAGGTCAAATGAAGCAATCGATTTCTCTGATTGTCTTACATACGAATAGACATGCTCAGAGCTGTAAGTGTTAACATAGAGAGAGAGATGAGCAGCCCCAATGTTGACCGCATGTCCTCTGGCTCACTGCGTGCTTATTGGCTGGATCAGAGAGCAGCTATGAGACTTATTACTTCCTGCTGACCTCTGGAGATGTCACCCCTGCAGCCTCTAGACACAGAAACCAAGGGACATCATAATTCACATACAAAACAGACTGCACTCTCCTCTTTTTCTACAGCAAAATGAGTTGCTGGTGATATTTCTCGCCCTTTATTTCTGTTCCTTTTCCTTTGAGCTTCTCTCTATGCTCGCTTACTCTCTACCATTTTGTAACTAACTGCCCCACCGCACACACACACCACCACCTGTTACTCCCACATACACACACTCAGCTTTTGTCCTTTAATGTCCAAGCGTATTTTTTTGCCAGTTACAAAGGCAATTGCAACAAAAATTGTATTTGGAGTAGACGTTATAGAGTGGATAAAACATTCCAAACCAAAAATACCTTTGGATGGATATTTTTTTAGGACCGTTAAGCTTCAACTGGATGGGTTTACTGTGTATGTCCTTCTGAAAATGAGGCTAACGAGGGGGGGGGGCGGCTGCATACATTCACATAAAGCTGGAAAACTGCATACAAATCAGATTTTTCCACATGCATTAATCATACATGCTGTAGACGCATACATGCTAGGCAGGTGATATGTGGCTCGTAAATGCAGTGGTTATCTGACTGAACCTTCAATTCCTCAGAAATCCTACAAACATACACTAGATATCCACATTCAGCATTTCAACAGATTATGCACAAGTGGTCTCATGCAGGGTGAATGTCTGATAATGCACATGTGCATTATTTGTCATGTAGTATTTGCTCTGTTTTATGTAGTATTTGTGAGTATTTGCTCTGGATTTGAATGAGGGTGAAGGTGATTTTATTTTATTTTTTTCATTTAGTATGATATGCAGGCTAAATATTTGAATGTACTGACGTGTGTGTGTGTGTGTGTGTTTCTGTTTCTGTTTCTGTTTCTGCAGGAGAGCTTGCTGGATGCTGAGCATCATGTTGCTGTTGCACTTGGACCAGCAGACAAACCAGACTCTGCAGTAGGGACACACAACATGTTCAACATTTCACAGTTTCTCTCATGCGGAATGACCGACCGATTTTCTCAGGATGCGTGATTTCGAAAGTCATTAAAGTGTTTCATTTGCAGTCTTAAGAGTGCACAGGTATACACACCTGTACATCGCTGCAGCAAAGCAAGATGTCAAACCACTGGAGATCAGAGAAATAAAAGGTTTTCAGGGGCTGTTATGTTACTGTTTAAAGCTGCTAAAATTTTAATTTTTATAAAAACAATGTATCGAAGTACAATGTGAAAACTATGTGAAAGGTTACTCATAGTAATGAACCTACAGATCACCTGAATCTGCAGCTCCCCTCTGTTTTAGAGGGCTTTATAGTGAGTTCCAGCTCATTGTTTGGCTGTACGGCTACAACTGTACTTTTTTGGCTCACTCTCACCAGTCTCATAGCGTCGTTTTTGGCCGCAGCAGGCAGCTCTTTTTCAGAGAAAAAAATCTAACTATCCAACGTGCACTACCTGCTCAGCAAACAGCAGGCAGACAGTTAGTGACTAGTTGGTAAACTCAGTGGAGCATTGAGCAGCTGAATTGTTAGATATTTCACTAATGAGTTGGTAGAGACCAAAATCAGACCTAAAATTGAGTGAATACTGGAGTCACATTCATCAGGTGGTCAGAAACACAACTCTAAATGAATGCTAATATTTTTCCGTATGAGCTGGATGTGTAAATAAGCATGTGATCGTTCACTGTATCATAACATATCGCCACAATTTAGACAACTTTAGACACTCAGGGGGCATAATCTTGTTTTTTATTCTGTGTCTACAAAGTCCTATAGTTAGAATAACTTTAAAACTTAAAAGCAGAACCAACACAAACAAATGACTGAAGTTTTTGTTAGCACAATCTATAACCTCAAGTAGACATAAGAAACAATTTCATGATGAAATGATTACATGATGGATAGAAAATTATCTACAACAATCTTTATCATTTAAAATAAGTTTTAAGTAATTTCATAAATAAAAATGCCAAACATATATAGGTTTAATCTTTATAGTTAATAATGGCCAATAATAATCATTAAAACCAAATCCCTTTGCGGTATTTAACAGTTGTTATATAGACAACACCTTGGTCTCTAGGAACATGCAATGTCATTTTACAGACTAAATAATGAATCAGTAACTGAAAAAATAACATCAATCATCAGTTGCAGCATTATTAGACACCACATTCTATTTCAGTAATCAAAGACTCTCTTCTCTATTCCTCTCAGCCTCTTCGTCCATCTCTTCCTCCTCCCAGCACGTTTACACTGCTGTTGTTCAGTGACCTCATCGCCTCGGCCTCACCTCTGACAGAGGAAGACCCCGCCTACTGGGACAGCTTCAAGATGAAGGCTGAAGCTCCACAGAGACAGAGAGAGACTCTCGCATCCAAATAACCACCTGTCTCAAACTGACAATCACCTGACATATCTACACACACACACACACACCTTTGAGAGTTGCCAAAAAAGACATACATACATTGACATCGAAGCTGCTTTCCCATTCAACACAAGTCAAGTCAAGTTTATTTTTAAAGCCAAAAATCACGGTTTGTCTCAGAGGACTTGAGAATCCGTACAGCTTCTGACAACTTCTATATTTTGATCCTCTGTTCAGAGGATGTAAAACTCCACAAAACAAACTTTACACACCTGATAGACACACACACACACAAACAGTTAATGTTGATCAATAGGTTGATATCCTATGAATTGTATTAACTTGCTATCAAAATGTGATGATTTTGTGTTGAAGATAGGACAAAGCTGGCGGTTTTTTACAAATCAAAGCAATTTATCCAGATTATCTAATTTCAGGAGATACATTGTGAAAAATTGTGCACTGAATTCCTCATGATTGATCCTTGTTCGTCCCAACAGCCCTTAAACGATACAGTGACTGAAAGAAATCTGTAATGCGGAGTGTATTTAATGTATAATAATTAAGGCTGAAACGATTCATCGATTAAATCGAATACATTAATCAAATGCATCGACACAAATTCTTGGCATTGATGCTTCCTTTAATCCATAGAACTATTTACCACACTGTTTCGCACGGACATTTATTACTATCGCACTGAATCACTGTACGTGATTATAATGGCGCTGTTTGCGCAGTGGAGGAAGAAAGAGAAAAAAGCGAGGGACAAGGAAGAAGCTAAACAAAGCAACTCTGTAATGTTACCGTCCGTCCACCTTAAAACGAAACCTAAGTCGCCTCGGCAACAGCACAGCAGTACCTGATCAGAAAGCACCTGATGTTCTGCCAGCAGATCACAGACAAGGTAACAGCAACTTTAGCAGAGGGGAGCTGCAGATTCAGGTGATCTGTAGGTTCATTACTATGAGTAACCTTTCACATAGTTGTCGCATTATACTTCGATACATTGTTTTTATAAAAATTTACATCTTGCTTTGCTGCAGCGATGTACAGGTATACCTGTGCACTCTTAAGGCTGCAAATGAAACACTTTAATGACTTTCGAAATCACGCATCCTGAGAAAATCGGTCGGTCATTCCGCATGAGAGCGCCCCCGCCAAGCAAAAGTGGGCCTACTTCTTAAAGGACTCATCGATTTATCGTTGAAATAATCTATAGAAGCTTCGAATGCTAAAATCATTGTTAGCTGCAGCCCTAATAATAATATATATGATGATTCAAAACTCACATAATAAATAAGTGGTGATTAACGCACTATATTTACTTTTATTCAAATTCCTATTTGGATCATAGATGCAAGGATGAGCTAAAGTGTTTCTGTGCAGTCTGTGCAGGGTGTAGGTAAAAGAAACACTTCACTTTTATATCTGTATTCAAGATGGATGTCTCTTTTCACAAAGTAATTTTTTCCTCTCACTGGCTCTGTCTTTTATTCAATTTTCAATTTTCAATTCAATTTTATTTATATAGCGCCAAATCACAACAACAGTTATCTCACAGCGCTTTTCATAAAAGAGCAGGTCTAGACCATACTCTATGATGCTATTTACAGAAGCCCAACAGTTCCCACCAAGAGCAAGCACTAGGCGACAGAGGCAAGGAAAAACTTCCTTTTAAGAGGCAGAAACCTCGAGCAGAACCATGGCTCGGGGTGGGCGGCCATCTGCCTCGACCGGTTGGGGGTGAAGGGGGGAGAGAGAGAGAGAGAGAGAGAGAGCCTACACAATATACACACAGAGGTACAGACAGTGAAGGTGATGTTGCTTTAGACTAAATGAAAAATGGTACAGATATTTATAATAGTGTTAATGGTAACAATTATAATGTTAATGATTATAATAACAATAATAACAATAAGACTAGCAACAATAGTCGTTGCAGCAGAGGGTGTCGAGCAGGAACACGGGGGCAGCAGGTGACCCGCAACCACAGATCCAGACTCCACAGCTCCAGAGCCAGAAAACCTGCAGGAAGTGACAG
>NC_060172.1:27055817-27057170 GCF_021292245.1 Micropterus dolomieu
ACTTTATGTAACCGCTAAGCTTAAAACAGCCGAGGGTTATGCAGAGGGTTAAAGTGGGCTATAGTTGACGCGCTTACCGTGGTCGCTTTGGCTTGATTGAGCAATGATACAACAAAGCTTAAAGTTATCTTTTCTTCTCTGTTGTGAGACATGTTTATTGGATTTACACAAGGATTTCCTTTTCCATAACAGAACAATCTTCCATCTTCACCAACAGTCACTTAACATGCATTCAACCACAGCCTCCGTCGCCTGGCGTGGCGTGGCGGTCAAAAACTAGTTTGCCCTTTTCCCTCTAGCAACACCTGTCCTTGATTACAGCTAGCCTAAGTAGATAAGCCCCAATCACTATGCCATAACCCTAGTGCCACCTAATGGCCAAACCTGGACATAAACATTGAAATGGCTCCTACACTTGGGGATGTTGTCATGTTGTTGTTGTTGTTAACTGTTTGTCTTGCTAAAGCTGTGGGGATGTGAAGAAGTGTTCTGCTGCGAGGAGTCACTGCAGCAACAGCATAACGTTTTGATCAGATTAATTGTTCATATGGTCGCATGCCTGGGACCTGCAACACATAGAAAATGAATTCAATTCAATTCAATTTTATTTATATAGCGCCAAATCACAACAACAGTTATCTCACAGCGCTTTTCATAAAAGAGCAGGTCTAGACTGAACTCTATGATGTTATTTACAGAAGCCCAACAGTTCCCACCAAGAGCAGCACTAGGCGACAGAGGCAAGGAAAAACTTCCTTTAAGAGGCAGAAAGCTCGAGCAGAACCATGACTCAGGGTGGGCGGCCATCTGCCTCGACCAGTTGGGGTGAGGGGGTGAGAGAGAGAGAGAGAGAGAGAGAGAGAGGAGGGAGGCAGCCTACACAATATACACACAGAGGTACAGACAGTAAAGGTGATGTTGCTATAGACTAAATGAAATATGGTACAGATATTTATAATAGTGTTAATGGTAACAGTCGTAATGTTAATGATTATAATAACAATAATAACAATAAGACTAGCAACAATAGTCGTTGCAGTAGAGGGTGTCGAGCAGGAACACGGGGGCAGCAGGTGACCCGCAACCACAGATCCAGACTCCACAGCTCCAGAGCCAGAAAACCTGCAGGAAGTGACAGGAGAGAGGAGAGAGACGAGAAAGCACAAGACTACCAGAAAGGGGAGAAGTTGTGTTAGTAACATGCAATAATGGGATAAGGTTGCATATAGAGGGAGAGAAAGTAGAGGAGAGAGGAGCTCAGTGCATCATGGGAAATCCCCCGGCAGTCTAGGCCTATAGCAGCATAACTAAGGGATGGTTCAGGACTCACCTGAGCCAGCCCTAACTATAAGC
>NC_060172.1:27057190-27058967 GCF_021292245.1 Micropterus dolomieu
GTTCCCACCAAGAGCAGCACTAGGCGACAGAGGCAAGGAAAAACTTCCTTTTAAGAAGCAGAAACCTCGAGCAGAACCATGGCTCAGGGTGGGCGGCCATCTGCCTCGACCGGTTGGGGTGAAGGAGAGAGAGGGAGAGAGAGAGAGAGAGAGAGAGAGAGAGAGAGCAGGAGAGGAACAGAGAGAAAAAGAGAGGGATGGAAGGAGAGAGAGGGGAGGGAGGCAGCCTACACAATATACACACAGAGATACAGACAGTAAAGGTGATGTTGCTATAGACTAAATGAAAAATGGTACAGATATTTATAGTAGTGTTAATGATAACAGTCGTAATGTTAATGATTATAATAACAATAATAACAATAGGACTAGCAACAATAGTCATTGCATCAGAGGGTGTCGAGCAGGAACACGGGGGCAGCAGGTGACCCGCAGCCACAGATCCAGACTCCACAGGAGAGGAGCTTGATAGCTGAATGCTCTGGCTCCTAGTCTACTTTTGGAGACTCTAGGAACCAAAAGTAGCCCTGCATTCTGGGAGCGCAGTGCTCTGGTGGGGTAGTAAGGTACTATGAGCTCTTTAAGATAAGATGGTGCCTGACCATTAAGAGCTTTGTAGGTAAGAAGAATGATTTTAAATTCTATTCTGGATTTTACTGGAAGCCAATGCAAAGAAGCTAAAACAGGAGAAATATGATCTCTTTTCCTGGTTCCTGTCAGAACACGAGCTGCAGCATTCTGGATCAGCTGAAGAGTCTTAACAGACTTTTTCGAGCAGCCTGATAATAAGGAATTGCAGTAATCCAGCCTAGAAGTAACAAATGCATGGACTAGTTTTTCTGCATCATTTTTAGACAGGATGTTCCTGATTTTCGCAATATTACGTAGGTCAAAAAAGGCGGTCCTTTTTTTAAAATTTGCTTATGAATGTGTATGGTATTGAAATTGAACATTTAGTTGTGTTCCCACAGAATCCCTCTTTGTCCGACCACTGTTAACTCATAACTTTTGAGTTTATATTGCTGAACTACACGCCATTGGGCAAAAATTTCTATACAAGATGTCTGTCTGATAGTGCTGTAGCTAAATTTAAGGATGCGTCTATGAGCGTCTATGTGTGGCCCTCCGTAATGCCAGAGCAGCGTACTACTCGTCATTAATAGAGGAAAATAGGAACAACCCCAGGTTTCTTTTCAGCACTGTAGCCAGGCTGACAGAGAGTCAGACTTCTTGAGCTTCTTTAATGATAAAATTCTAACTATTAGAAACAAAATTCACCAAGACCTGCCCTCAACTGGCACCATCTCATGAAGTCGTAACTACTGAGAGCTATGGGAATACTTGGCTCAATAGAGTTATGACTCTCTGTCAGCCTGGCTACAGTGGTGAAAAGAAACCTGGGGTTGTTCCTATTTTCCTCTATTAATGACGAGTAGTACGCTGCTCTGGCATTACGGAGGGCCTTCCTATAAGTTTTAAGACTATCTTGCCAAATTAAAAAAGAATTTTCCAGTTTGGTGGAACGCCAATTCCTCTCAAGTTTATATTATTTGCTTTAATTTGCGAGTTTCAGTATTATACCATGGAGCTAACCGTCTTTGTTTTAGTATTTTCTTTTTTAGAGGGGCTACAGAGTCCAGTGTCATTCGCAGCGAGCCTGCAGCACTATCAACAAGATGATCGATTTGGGAGGGACTGAAATTAGCATAGGAGTCCTCCGTTACTTTGTGACTAGATACTGTATTTAGAGCTGATGGAATCGCATCCTTAAATTTAG
>NC_060172.1:27058987-27060606 GCF_021292245.1 Micropterus dolomieu
CTTAGAGAGAAATGGAAGGTTAGATATAGGTCTATAGTTGGCTAAAACATCCGGATCAAGTTTGGGCTTTTTCAGAAGAGGTTTAATTACAGCTACTGTAAAGTACTGTGGTACATAGCCTGTTGATAGAGATAGATTGATCATATCTAGTATAGAAGTGCTGACTAAGGGTAAAACATCTTTAAGCAACCTAGTCGGGATGGGGTCTAAGAGGCAGGTTGATGGTTTAGATGAAGAAATTATTGAAGTTAGTTGGTAAAGATTGAGGGAAGCAAAACAGTCTAAACATATATCTGGTTCTACAGCTGTTTCTAAGGTTCCTGAGTTAAGAGATAAGTTGGTGCCAGTTGAGGGCAGGTCTTGGTGAATTTTGTCTCTAATAGCTAGAATTTTATCGTTAAAGAAGCTCATGAAGTCGTAACTACTGAGAGCTATGGGAATACTTGGCTCAATAGAGCTGTGACTCTCTGTCAGCCTGGCTACAGTGCTGAAAAGAAACCTGGGGTTGTTCCTATTTTCCTCTATTAATTACGAGTAGTACGCTGCTCTAGCATTACGGAGGGCCTTCCTATAAGTTTTAAGACTATCTTGCCAAATTAAACGAGAATTTTCCACTTTGGTGGAACGCCAATTCCTCTCAAGTTTCCGCAATATTTGCTTTAATTTGCGAGTTTCAGTATATGGAGTATATACCATGGAGCTAACCGTCTTTGTTTTAGTATTTTCTTTTTTAGAGGGGCTACAGAGTCCAGTGTCAATCGCAGCAAGCCTGCAGCACTATCAACAAGATGATCGATTTGGGAGGGACTGAAATTAGCATAGGAGTCCTCCGTTACTTTGTGACTAGATAATGTATTTAGAGCTGATGGAATCGCATCCTTAAATTTAGCTACAGCACTATCAGACAGACATCTTGTATAGAAATTTTTGCCCAATGGCGTGTAGTTCAGCAATACAAACTCAAAAGTTATCAAACAGTGGTCGGACAAA
Organism: Micropterus dolomieu; assembly: GCF_021292245.1. Taxonomy (NCBI): domain Eukaryota; kingdom Metazoa; phylum Chordata; class Actinopteri; order Centrarchiformes; family Centrarchidae; genus Micropterus; species Micropterus dolomieu. The sequence goes on from NC_060172.1 coordinate 27,059,978, forward strand.
GAGGGATTTTGTGGGAACACTACTAAATGTTCAATTTCAATACCATACACCAAAACAAGGTCGAGGGTGTGGTTAAAACAGTGAGTCGGTTCATGAACACTCTGAGAGAAGCCAGTGGAATCTACCAGAGAGATAAACGCAGTACTGAAGCTGTCATTCTCAACGTCCACATGAATATTAAAATCCCCTACAATAATAACTTTGTCCGTTTTAAGGACTAAAGTTGACAAAAACTCGGGCCAGGTTGTGAAAGACTAAGAACAAGGCTTTCAAATGAGTTATAATTTAGTTTACGTTTAGAGCTGATTTGTAGGCTAGAGTCGAAGATAGCTGCAACTCCACCTCCTCGGCCTGTGCCTCGAGGAATGTGAGTATTAATATGACTGGGAGGGGTGGATTCATTTAGGCTAACATATTCTCCATCACCCAGCCAGGTTTCAGTAAGACCAAATAAATCAATATCATAATCTGATATTAGTTCATTTACTAGTACACCTTTAGAAGAGAGAGATCTGATGTTTAAGAGTCCACATTTAACTCTCCTATTCGTTTGCACTATTGCTCTTGTGGTTTTAATTTTTATGAGGTTTTTATGCACAGCTCCTCTTCTGTTTACCTTTTTAAATAAT
>NC_060172.1:27060626-27171507 GCF_021292245.1 Micropterus dolomieu
CTATTAAATGTTCAATTTCAATACCATACACCAAAACAAGGTCGAGGGTGTGGTTAAAACAGTGAGTCGGTTCATGAACACTCTGAGAGAAGCCAATGGAATCTAACAGAGAGATAAACGCAGTACTGAAGCTGTCATTCTCAACGTCCACATGGATATTAAAATCCCCTACAATAATAACTTTGTCCGTTTTAAGGACTAAAGTTGACAAAAACTCTGCAAATTCAGATAAAAATTCAGAATACGGGCGAGGTGCTCGGTACACTATAACGAAGAGAATTGGTTGCAGTGATTTCCAACTAGGGTGTGAAAGACTAAGAACAAGGTTTTCAAATGAGTTATAGTTTAGTTTAGGTTTAGAGCTGATTAGTAGGCTAGAGTCAAAGATAGCTGCAACTCCACCTCCTCAGCCTGTGCCTCGAGGAATGTGAGTATAAATATGACTGGGAGGGGTGGATTCATTAGGCTAACATATTCTCCATCACCCAGCCAGGTTTCAGTAAGACAAAATAAATCAATATCATAATCTGATATTAGTTCATTTACTAGTACACCTTTAGAAGAGAGAGATCTGATGTTTAAGAGTCCACATTTAACTCTCCTATTCATTTGCACTATTGCTCTTTATATAATTAGAAAGGCAGAGAAGTGTGTTAAACTGCGACTCTGCCTCCTGGTCTCAACTCTGGGTTGTCATGGATTTGGTCCACTAATAAACTTGGCCAGATTTCTAGAAATGAGAGCTGCTCCTTCCCAAGTGGGATGGATGCCGTCTCTCCGGATCAGACCAGGTCTTCAGTGTCCCGTTCCATTACTGATTCTTACTTTTTAAGCTGAACATAAGTATTATAAATGACTCAGTCTTAAATCTTCAAATCTCGTTCATTAAAATGAACTCATCTTTTTTTGAGTCATTTCGTCCATGGGGCCACAGCCAAATTCAAACCATGTACATTATTGTAAATTATTGTATTGTACTCCCTCCAGAGATGTTTGAAGACATAGAAATACTATGCTTGGAGTAATAATTTGTTTCTGATGTGGTTTTTCTGCAAAAAAGTTTAATTACCAAATTAGGATTCCTTCTCCCTCATTGTAGAATTCATGAATATGCAAATATTGTTCATTTCAAAAGATTTTCTGGATGCAATATGTCTCCTTCACTTCAAGTTCATTCTCAGTGTATGTGCAAAGGAGGTGGAAAGTTTCCACATCACACTTGTGTAAGTTGCATATCAGGCCATGATTCCAAATCTTGTACATGAACATGGTAAACTAAGATTCAAGGTGAGTACAGAGAAAACTTTTTCCCTCCAGCAGAAGAATATGAAAATCTTATACGGTCAAACTCTGCACACACATCATTCTACACAGTAAAGGTCAAGTGTAACAAAAAACAAAACACGTTTTTTGAGTGGAGCAAGAATTAACATGATAAGGCTGGCATTTCTCTATATGTTTACTTTCAACAAGAAAAGCGGGTTTGTCCATATCTCAGTACTTTCCTATCCTGTCTCTTGCACTCAGGCCCATGCCCTTTGGGTCCTATAGAAGATGTAAATTTTAAAGAACTGGATATGTGGTTACATTTGAAACAAAGACTCAGTCATTACCTAAAACAGGTGGGAATTGTAGTTTTTTAGCACTCTTCACTCAAAGATAAATGTGTGGGACGGCAGCAGGACAGTGAATGTATGACTGATTCAAAGTAAGTCATGTTCGTCATGGTGCACAGGCATGTCAACGAGTGCAATATGTGTGCCATTGAAGTGTTTCAATGTGTGTTTATAGACAAAATTAAGTGTTTTGGGAGAGAGAAATAAGCTTTGATACATAGATAATACCTTTAGTAGGATCAATGCAATTTTGGTTTTGATCTTTTCATTAGATTTTTTGACAGTTAGAAATCTATAGAATTCTAACAGCAAGTAAGACTAAACTACATCCACATAATGCGGTTTGGGTTGAGAGCAGAAGTTTGTATTGATCTAAATGTTAAATATTGAAAAGAGTAATTAAAAACATCACCAAGACATCAACAATAAGGAGTCATAGTGACTAGAAAGTGACCATGCACATTCCAAAGTGAAGCAACAGAAGATGATTTCGGCACTGAGTAGGTCACTGATGAGCAGGAAACTTTTGCTACCAGAAATGCTACCATAATTATTTTCCTTCATATTTTGGCTATTTCTTTGGCTCTTATTTCTACAAGTAAATTATTGTCACTGCCTTGCAGTCCTTACTTAATTTAATGTCTTCTGAATTAATATTAGATACGTTAATATTTTTACAAGGTGCAATACAGCCTTAAAGCTGGCATAATATCATAATAACCTTAAATTATCAGAAACTAGATGAAATTAGGACATGAAGAAAAACTTTATTTTTTTAAAGAGGAAGATTTTAATAGGACTTCATCAAATTTAAGCAGTAGCCATGTGGGGTACTCATTACTGCAGTGCACTGCTGGCATATGACTTTGATGTGTATATGATGTGTAAGTAGAAAGGGAAAAAAGATGTGACACTAGAACAGTAACTGCTCTGATATCAGAGCTGAAATCCTGCAGAGAGAGCCATCGCTTTTCGTACACTCCAATTACATGACTCTCTAGCATGGCCATCATGAATCATAGAACAGATCATCATCCTTTAATGGAGACACAGAATCACTGACAGGTTGGGCTTGGTTGTTTCCTGATCCTGTTATTCTGTGTTCAGTGGTTTAAGGAATGAACTGAAATGATTTTTACTTTTCACAAATGTGGTATGCAAAGTGAAGTGAAGAACACAAAAGTTTGCCTTGAATGAGGACATAATTGAAGGAGCGATGATTATGGAAAAATCCTGCTGCTAATAACAGGGAAAGAAACTAGGGGCATATCACTATTGTGAAAGGGTAAAACTGTGAAGTGTGGCTGGTTTGTAAATTTCTTAATGATTAAAATACTGTATAATTGCAATACAATACATGGAAAATATGTATTATGGATTGCTGTTTGCCTAATAACGGTATATGATGATATATCTAAATGGTAAATGGACTTGTCTGACGACACTTATCACATTCATCCATTCACACACATATTCATACACTGATGGCAGAGGCTGTCATGTCTATAGCTTTCAACAGCTCAGTCTATATAGTGCTTCCTATCCAAAGCGCTAATGATGAAACTAAGCTCACCCAGACACATACACCCACACAATGTATTGCTGTGGTATAGCGATTTGGGGTTCAGAATCTTGCCCAAGGACAATTCGACTGTACTGTGGGAATATCCTGGTTTTGAGTCTTATCCTGCTTTTGATAACATTTGGGATATGGGGTTTACATGGAAAACAAGATAACATGTTGACATGTCCAAAATATAACCAAGCTACTCCAATGCCATGATGATAACCAGGATACTTTTGTGCAGTGCATTAATCAATCACTGTTCACAGCAAAAAGGTTTAAATTTTGCTATTTTATTTTTAAGACATTCAGCTCACTTGAACTGGAAACTGCTCACAGATGTGAATCTAAGTGTAAATATGTTTGTCTATTGTCACGGCTGTTGCTGTCGTCTCTGTATTTCCACATTCTGCCTCACTTATACCAAGTAGGCTGTGTGACCTTGTGGTGAAGAGAGGTCTACCTGTGGAATGAAGACCCGCCTACTTCCTGGTTTCTGTGGAGCTCTGTCAGGCTGACTTCAGTCCCCTCTTGGTCCCCTCTGTTCCAGCTCGACCAATGGCTCGTCACCACCTCAGCATTACCTCCTGCTCTTAAAGAGAGCCCACCAGTTGCTCTGGGCACAGCCAGTTGACTTGTGTGCCTCATGTGTTGATTGTGTGCCATATTAGTGAAGTAAGTACGTTGTTAGTTAGCCTCTGCAGTTGTGTTTAGTGGAGCGATTCACTTAAGTTTGTCATAGCCTGTTTGTGGTTATGTTTAGTAGCCAGTGTCACAGTACCTTTTGAGTGTTTGATTTTTGTGTGCATTTACCAGCGTGTGGCTGGCAAAAGGGTGGAAATAGGGCCAGAGACCACACTGACCACCACATTTAGTATTTTTGTGTTAGTTTTCATTAGGTGTAGTGAGTGCTGTGCTCTTTGTATTTCTTAGTAAGAATCTACCTTGTTTAAATGTATAGTTAGGCACAGTCCTCCTTTTGAGGACCTCTTTTATTTAACTTGGTTTGTTATTTTCACAGCACCCTCATCCACCCTCATTTTGTTTGTTTGTTACCTGCCTGCACCCCAGTTTATGCCTATATGTTTATGGCCTCCACACCACTAGACAACATGGGGTCGTAACACTATGTCTATGTCTTATCCCTGTGATGGAGTTGTTACATTCCAGAGGGTTGAAATGTCCTGATCAATAATTGAGTGTGCTATTTGATGCTAATGTATCTTTTGACTAAAACATATCAATACAAGTATTTAAGTATTTTCATGCTTTCTGAAGTTGGAAGCACATCTGAAGCTGCAGACAAAATGAAAAAAAGAACTGTTCAGCGTACATAGGATGCTGCGAGCTGAGCTGCATCTAACGTTTGCACAGCTTGTTTCTCTGATAACTTAAGATCCAGATGTTCAGGAGTAATATCCAGAACCCAAATTATCTGCATGGACTCCTCCACTCCAAATCTAATAGACGAGGTGATTAAAACCAGAAGAAAAACAGAATAAAGCAGCATCTTAAAAATCAGTGTTTCTCTAATGCTGATTGGCAGACAGTCCTAGCTGCCGCTAACATTTCCTCAGCTTGTTCTTTTTATAACTTAAGATCCAGACATCCAATGACTAAATTGATCTGAATGGAATTAGTTAAAAACTACCAAAATCTAAACAGTGTATTGCAAATGTCTGGCTTAAAACTGGATAAATAGTCAATTTGTGACAGCTTTTGGCAGAGAACCAGAACCCAAACCACATTTTTATGCGCAGTCAAAGAGTGCACACAGGTTGTGAGGCAGGTGGGTAGACAGGCAGGTAGGCCAGCCATGCTTATTACAGTCCTGTGACAGCCACAGATACTATATTTTGTTTCATCTTTTGTCAGAGCATTTGAACTCGGTTGAAGATACTTCAAGACATTGAAATCCCAGCTTTTTAACCTCTGTGAGGTCACTATCAAGGTGATGGATACCGCTTGGTTTGTTAGTGTTCCTGGCTGTTGTAATGACAGTAGTTATGGTTGTTGGAATAACTTGAGCTAAGTCTGAAAGAACGTTGTTGGCTTTGTCACATGAGGCCAGATGTGATGTGCTTTGTTCAGACTCCTGGGAGGGGATGAAAGGACATAAGCTCTCCTCCTCTGTTGAGACATGGTCTCTTTACATTGGTAGATGGCTTTTTACTGCAGTTACTGCAAAAAAAAATGTTCTAATTGAAACTTAATAGTAATGAAACAGTTATATACATACATTTTCTGTTTTCAAAAATGAAAGATCTAGGACTTCTTGCATTTACTTCTTATAATACAATAATTTGTAAATACATGGGTATGGATGTAAAGAAAAACTCAAAGCATTCATTAAACACTGGGATCTATGATTTGAACTCCCTATTTAATTCATTCTGTTTTCTACAGAGGCATATACATTAAATCAGGATTGATAGGTAGATGGTACCTAACCTAATGGTTAAATTCTTGAAGGACAGTGTGTGGATATTAAGTTTCTATTTTATGGACCATCTCACATACTATTGCCAGTAACTATTTACCACTTACCTTTACTTCACACAATGGTAGTCCAAGTCCAAGCTCTGAGTTTTCACTGAGTTTTCAAAGTTTTCTCAACATGAGCATACAAAAGCAAATCTAGGCATAAAAAGCCTAGGTGTTTTATTTTATCTCCAAACCTTTTTGTAAAGGTCACACATTCCTTATCTGAGCTGCATAGAACTCCTTTTAGACTATCCTTATCTTCAGCTAAAGAACATCCTTATATCATGGCAGTTCTGTTTTTGTGTTAGATTCACTGCCTGCAGGTAATCTTCGCCTTAGCTGTAGCCTGTGTGGTCTGTTGTTTGACTGAGTGATGTATTTTCATGAATCATGTGGTCAGATTTCCAAACTGACCCACTACATTTTTTTCATTCTGACATCTCCATCTAAGCATATAACTGCCATGCACTTGGAATTCAGAGAAAAATATTTTTAGCTAGCATTGGTATGTATGGAAAAAAAGCAGTGCTCTAAAAACCATTTCCTTAAATGGCAAATAGAATTGTTCACTTTAGTTGGATGTGGAACAGATGTCTTCGCTTACTCCACAATTTTTTTATTTTGTCACTTGAGGGCTTTCACATTTTGAGGTCCTTCCAGTGTTGCTTGGCTGCCATGTTGAAAGAGTGAAGAGGGCAGCCAATAAATTAGCTCTTACATTATGTCTTATTTTTTTGACCAGCACCCATTTTTTGGGCTTTAAATATTTTTGATCAGCATAAGTGATCACAGATGATCAGATCGCTGGCAACCTGTATATTCAGAAATAGTGTTTGTCTAGTTCTCTAATCAACCACAATTTAAGCTGAATCCATTTTTTGGCCACATCGAAGTAAATGGCGCAATATTCAAAGAAAGGTAGAGAAGTTGGTGCCATTTCTTCCATGCCAGTTTGAAGCAGATACACATAGCTGTCCATGGCTGTGGATGTATAGAGGACTGATCCTGACAAATTCAGAAATAAATACAGAAATAAATAAATGCTCAATAAATAAATAAGCATCAGATTAAATGCACAAATAAATTAAGTAAATAAATAAATGTAGGCAGTAATTAAATTATACAAGGAGACAAAAATGTATATATCTATTTTGACTTATTCACCTTTGTAATAATTACCATATTTATTTATTGTCCGTTATAATCTTCAACTTTATTTATTAATTACTTCTTTTTTAAATGTATTTACTTATGTGTGTGTTTTAATATTTTTGTCTGAGACAAGAATAAAACAGACAAAAATATTAAAACACATAAAACAGACAAAAATATTAAAACACACATAAATAAATACATTGCTGCCTACATTTATTTGTTTACTTTATTTATTTGTGCATTTAATCGGATGCTTATTTATTTATTGAGCATTTATTTATTTCTGTATTTATTTCTGAATTTGTCAGGATCAGTCCTCCATAGTGGATGCACCACAGCTAAATATACTTGCTACTTCTCTTTGGAGTGCTTCAGTCCTGTAAAGTTCACACACAGTTTGCTTTTTAAGGAGATTAGGGACTCCTTTGACAGGGAATCACTCCACTTTACAACCGCCCTTACCACTTTAAAAACATTAGGCACTGACAAGTGAATTTCACTGTGGACCTGATAAGCCTGCACAGTATGCATCAAAGTCAAAGAAGTGATGAAAGCATAAAGTATATGACAAAAACAGAGCTAGATGCAACAGAATTTTTAAACATGCTTAATTTAAGAAATGTTAAGGTTTGATAAAATAACATGAGTCCCTACAATGTGAGTGAGACCAAAACTTTAGTTATACAGTTATATTTTCATTAGCACTAGAACACTTTTAAAATCAGGACAATTTTCTGTTTTAGTAAGACTGAGATAACTGTATTCATCTCGTTGCCTTCATTACTGCAATGCTTTTATTAAACAATGGGGCTGTTCCATGCAGCCATACAACAGATCACAACAAAGCACATTTTGCATGTCACTTCAAATTATTGCTGCTTTTTTTTTTTGTTAGTTAATAATAGTAAGGGTAAAAGCGCAAAGTCTATAGACATGGTAGTCTATAGTGATGCAGCCAGGAGCAGCCAGCTCAGTTTAGGTTTATTGTGGTTTTACCTATACTCTGGTACACAGCTTCTCCATTTCTCCGTCGCTGCAACTAACGTAACCCACATAATATACAATACTGCAACTTCACAGCGACAATAACCCAGAGGAAGAGCCATGCACTAACACTACAGTAAAGTTACTTACTGCCGTCTCATACACAATTTTGTTTTAATATTAAGTCCAGCTCATTATCTGTTGCATTATCATCCAATACATTTAGCTGTGTTGACATTGCTGAGCCTCTGGTGAAAGATACACAGATAATAAAGATAGCTACAGAAAGCAGTAGGCAAGCTAACGCTGTAACACGTCAGCTAAATGCATTAAATGTACCGTGATCATGTAACGAGCATGGATTGGTTCAACCTGCAGCTGATAAAACTATTACTGTAACGTTGCAGTAGGGGTTTACCTGAATTTCCAGTATATTGTGTTAAGCTGTCTCCCTGCCTGTCTATAGCCACTGTCACTCTGCCTTTTTTCCGGGAGGATTGTGCCAATATGCGGCTGGCTGAGTTGAATGAAGTAATGTTGCGGACCCGGTGTTGAGCTGCCTCTCAGACGGGAACATTGAAGTAACAGAGCCTGAACATGTCTGAGTGAAAAGCCACAGCCTGCATGATGGTGTTCCTGCATTTATAGCAGGATTTCTGTATGAAAGTGGTTCTGTTTTGGACTATGCTCGCACATGCCTGGTGGCAATCTTAAAACCGCACCACTAGTGGCCGCTGGAAACTCCATAATGCCCCTATCACATAATTGATGTGAAAAATGACAAACTCACCGGGAAAACCGAGTGTGAATGCTACCAGGAGTTAAGTTACTCACCGTAGACTCCGGTAGCTGATGTTTTGTTACATTTACATTTATTCATTTAGCTGACGCTTTTATCCAAAGCGACTTACAATTGCTAATTATGTGAGAGGTCGCATGCCTCTGGAGCAAATAGTAGTTAAATGTCTTGTTGGTTATCTGTCACATCAAAGGTAGGTGTCTTATCCACAGCACCATCACCACTTCGGCTGTTCTCTGGTGCAGCAATGTTTCGAACGGAGGAGCTGCAGCGCGACCTCTAGTGGGCAAACTATTCTACACTCATGACATGAGGGAAGGATCTGACTCTGTTTCTCTTTTTTAATAGTCACATTCCACGCCTGGTTTCAGTAAAGAGCACTTCTCCAAAAGATTTGTCATTTGTGTGACAACTGTATAGTGTATTATTGTCAGGAGACGTAAATCAATCAGAAAGTATGCCTGTATTTCTGCGATGATGCCTAACCTCATTCACCCCCAGCGTGTTTTTCCTGGTGTGTCATTCCTGCTACCAAACACTTCTTTCCTGTGTTTGTTTTCCTTACATGGCGCTAGAGGAATGTGTGTGTGTGTGTGTGTGTGTGTGTGTGTGTGTGTGTGTGTGTGTGTGGAGACAGTATATATTAGCAGATTTGAATGGGGAAATCCGTTATGCACCGCTGACAGTGTTAAGACATGCAGTCAGCAAAACTGGCAAATTTTTTTGTGAGTGTCATAAACTCTCCCAGACATACTTTCAGGGTCACACAGCCACAGAAATACTGTGTATGTATTTTTGGACAACTCATGCAAGTGGGGGAAATCAGTGCCACTATGGATTTGACGGATGTGAGACTTGTATTTGTCATAAAATCCAAATGTTGTTGTTTTTTCAAATGTCTATTACTGCTGTAAACCATACTTGTCCTGAAAGTAATCCCACTCTTTCAGATAGCACTGAGTGATGCATCCGTAAAAGCATCACTGAGAGGAAACAAGATGTTTTTCAGTGACAACACTGTTAGCTGGCAGACGAGTGTGGTTTCATGCACACAACTGCTGTCAATGCTGTCCAAAATCAGTATGTAGGATTTATTGATTTTATAATTTTGAGAAGTTTGACTCCTTCTGTTAACATAACAAACAAAAACATTTCCACTGTGAATGGAAATGTTTGTGTGCAGGATTGAGTCTTTCTCAAACATTAACAATCAGCGTTGTGTTTATTTTCTCCCTATTCCTTAATGTTCCTTAATATGAAAAGCAAATTCGATGCGTGTTGTCACTCCCTCTGTTGCCTGCCTTAAAGACCTTTTGGGTTTACTGAGGAAACCACACTTGAGTTCACTAGGAGTGGAGAGACAAGGTGGGTATAGGCTGTTTGACAGAACCATGTAATATTTCACATTTTACCTGTCAGCTGTCAGAGCTTCGGTAGACATCAGGGTCTGCCTGTTTACATGCATGCACCCCTTTTCAAACAGGTACTGGCTGACATTTTATTTGCAGACTTAATCTTTCTACAAACATGTTTTTTTTGTTATTCTGATGTATAGGATTACATATTGTAAGTTAAACTGGACAGTTAATATGAGAATAATGCATTTGAAATCAATCAATGGGCTATAATGGCTACAATGTGTAACGACACAACAGCTGCTATAAGGCAGTGTTACAGGACATATCCAGTGTCAAACCAAAGTCCATAACCAGACCTTCATTATGACACTGTGGGCTGACTTTTATCTATGGCAAACTGTGTGGATATTTAATAGGCTTTGCATGCGTGCTGTGACTGATATGCATTACCTACAGCAATCTAACATGTGCCTGCCTTGAAACAACAGTATTATGCATCTGTCCCCTGAAGTCTATTGAGGCTGGTACGAACACGGTATGAAGTTGAAATAAAGTAAAGAAGAGAAACATGCTTTTACTCATGTTAACTGTCAGTAAGGTTTTCTAGAGACAGTTATGTACGTATGTATTTAGATATTATGCTCTATGATCCAGTATAAAAACAATGAAGATCAATTTCTAACCATCTGAGTCTGGGATTTATGAGATTTACGTCAGCTGTGATTCAATTTTGATTCAGCTTAGATCTAATATTAATTAATATTTGAAATTGTACCTCAATTTAATTGGAAGTGACTTTGAAAACATTATTTGCTCACTTTTTATTTCACGTAGAAAGATTTATATCTACAAGCCATCAATAATAGAAAACAATGGGAAGTGATGGATAGGACAACTTCTTGCGCAGGAACTGCAATCTCCATTTTCAACACTGTATGAGTCTAAGTCGTAATGCTTCAGCTACTGCAGTCAAGTGGGAGGAACTACAGGCCAGTGAGTGCTACCTGTGTTGCTAGCTCGCCTTAGGTTGACTGCTCATGCAGGTAACATTAGCGTTCAGTTATACTTTCCCTTTACACCCCCTACAGTAACATGTATTCAAACATATCCAATAATAATACAAGTTATACATGAGCACAGTAATAGTTTGTAGCTATAATTTGAAATGCTACTTCTTGTCAATTATTCAGCCCCTTAGAACAGCTTTGGGCTTCACTCAGGAATGCTGTTGATTGGAATTATTCACTTAAGAAAATAGAGAGCAAAAATAGAGGCACAAAAATAGTGCCGAAAGTCACTCAAAGAGACGTATTAAAGCACAATGTTTCAAGAATTTGTTTTAGAACATCCACAAATTGAACACTTTGAAACACCTGTCAGCGATTCAGAACTTCTGCCTCAGGGAATCAAACTCTCAGTCTCGAGCTGAATTTCTGACATAAGAGGCACAGTATTCAACATTGTAGACTGGCAGCAGAGGCAGACTAGTGAAGGCAAGGAACAGTGTGAGCAATAAACAGCGGGATTTTAAAAAACAGCTTGTTGACACATGTACAGCCTCAACCTTAGGCATGTTTACCAGTTGAAAAAAGTGAGTTGTCACGACACAATAAATTAGCATTTTTATATCAAATGTCATGTTTTTAACTAGAGTATAAAAGCTGACACCTTAACCCACCATAAACTGTAAACTGATCTTCACAAGTGAAGCATATACTGTTAAGAAGATTATTTTCAGGTGTTATGAATGAGTTATTAACTACATTTCAAGCGATGGCTTTCTATATGATTGAGTTTCTCCAGCCCTGTGCATTCTGTGGAGAGCAGAGCATCACGGGGCTGCTTTGACAAGCTCATCCATCAGCACAGCATGTTCAAGTCCCCATCAAATGCCTGCACCGCTCCATAAAGTGGAGGAGGAGAGGTGTCACTCCCTAAACAGGATATATGGTCTCTCACTGAGACACAAATTAGAGAGTAAATACATTACAGTGGAAGTAGCCTCTTCCACAGCAACATGTTTGTACTGCTGCTGTGCCAAAATCAACACTGCAGGGCTATTAGAGGAGGCTGCTTGCCTGCCAACAAGACATACACATTTGCATTAGATTAGCCCAGCATCTCACTCACATCAGGCTAAAGCATTTACATAGTGACAGTTTTGTCTTTTAAGGGGTCCAATATGAATTAGGGATTCAATTCAGAAAATTTCATACTCAAAGTCAGTAAACAGGTATTATGATTTCAGGGTGATTTTTAAATGTATTATTATTAGCTTGACAGTTAAATTTAGTTTTTTATTATTATTTTTAGTTAGTTTGGTAGCATTATTACCATCACTTTCAGCCTTCACTGACCATTATTCAAAGCCTGTTATACTGGAGGCACAGGTGGAATCCAGCCCATCACAAATTTTGATTTGGCATACACAAGGCATGCGTCTGTGTTGTCAGCTCATTCTGGCTTGTCTAGTTGGAGTAGGCCTACTTGTCCCACACATAGTACATAACTGCACATTCCACACAAAACAGACAGAGCTGTCACACCGTCCAACACACTTTATAAATTTTCCCTCCCCCTGTCTTTTTTGCTTCCCAGTTTGGTATGGCCAGTTCCCAACAGTGCTTGTCACTGCTAACTTCACTGTTGGCCTGGAGAGGGTGTAAACAGCCACATACCCTCTGATACACATGGTGTCACCAACCCCTCTTTACCTCTTACAGTGAGCAGCCATAACATGCGCAAAAGTCAATATGAGCCCCCAGACTGCACTCGCTCATGACCAACAGTAAGGGGTCAGTGAAACAACATCAACAGGATCCCTCATAACTTTCCTGTCAGTGGACATTGCTGTGTTTGTTGGATTCGCACAACCAAGCTAGATGTACCACGACTTGGAATTAAACCTGGGTTTCTGCAGTGGTGGGAAATGTTTTTTCCTCTGTGCCACCTGCACAAATCCTTGTATGGGGGCCATTAAGTAAAAAATCTAGCAATATACCTCACCTAAACAAAGTAAAAAAAGAAGCAGAGCCCAGATTCTGTGAGATGTGTGAGGGAAGTACCAGTTTCATGGCCAGCAAGAGAAATGTTGTTCTGGAGCTTGAGGATGAAAACCGAGGCAACCTGTCTTTTCTGTGAGATGTAACAGAGTATTTCAGTGCCCCGAATGCCTGAATGTGAAACTGGTAGGACACAAACCAGGCAGTCATGAATATGCATGCTGCAGTAAAAGGCTTCAAACAAAACTGCATTCACTAGGAGAGTCAAAATGCAACATGAAAAGTACAAATTTAGGAAGAGGTTTACGAACCTTGATGCACATAAATAGAGTTCTGAAAGTTTTACAAATCCATTTGCAGTTGATACTGAGAGTTTTCCAAAATACTGACACATATATCTGAATTAATTACAGTGGCACAGCCCACTGAGGGCCGGGTTTGAATCTCTTGAGGCAAAAGAGTTTGCCCCTTTCATCTCAGACACAACGCCACAACTCCGCCTTGAGGCTGCCTGCGAGTCGCATACGGTTGGAAGCATTTATTTGTGTAAACAAATGTTCTCCGTGATGAGGTTCCACAATCATCCCACAGGTCCGCCAGACAAGAAGAGGTGCCTATTTTTTTCAATGATGTCTGCTGTCTGACTACAATGTATCATTTCAGTAACAGCTTTCACATGTTCACTGCTTTTGATTTCAAATGAGTAATTACAGGCAAGTCTGTGCAATCAAACTAGAAGGGCAGCTGATGCACAATGAGTATCAAACACAAAAATGGTAGAAAACCATAACAAAAAGTAGAACATTTTATTGAATGAATACAGATATGATAATAAAGTACATGGAGAGATGCTTTGTGTGGCTTGATTTGCAAAGAGAGATACAAAAGTATCCGAATTAAACAGAATATTGACAGTATGAGGCTGACTGTCAGAATGTGTGAAATGAGGGAAAGGTCAAAAACATGATTGGGGTGTACATGTTCGACAAAAGGTTAGTGACTGTTTCAGAATAGTTACTGGCTGTCAGTTTATAAAATAAAATAACTTGCCAGTTTGGAAATGTCACAAACAGGCTTTTTACCCGCCGAGACTGAAAATGTGCACTCTCAAATCTCAAATATGCTATTGCATACTCTGTGGTCTGAGGTGGCAGTCAGAGTAGAGTCTGACAAAAGTATTCAGAATATTCAGAACAACGGTGTTTCTGCAGCACTCAAATCACAAAGAAAGGAACAAGCAAAGTCACAACAAGACAATTAACACAACCAAGCACATGACAAAAAAAGTTAAACAGAATGCATTTTTACAGCAGGTGTACAAACCCAGTGTATGAGTCATATAACAAGTCTGGGAAAAGTTGACATCAAATTCACAAACCATTATTTTGGAGTTTAAATACAAAAAGAAAGCGGCAGATGCATATTTTAATAGTTACCATTTATACACCTAAGTGTAGTAAAAACGCATAACTCGGGGCATCAAATCTGAATACAGATTTAAGTAATCATTCTCCATGAAAACCTATTTCCATCATTTATCCATTCATTCGTATGAACATGTTACTGATGCACAAATTTAATCTGTTTACCATATATATTAAAAGAAAACAATGCAAAACTTGGTGGACAGCAGTGCCGCTCTTTGAATCCCTGGCTGGCTCGTTCGTGGCCATCCTTCTTAGCAACTTATGATCTCAAAATGATTACATCCACAATCCTGATCTCAAGAGGCAAAGTCCTTACCTAAACCAAACCACTGTGATAATTTGGCAATAATAACAATTAATCATGTCATCAAGGTCTTACAAACTATATTTTTTATTAACTTCAACAGCAACTGTATGCTGTATTTCAATGTACATCTTCTACATCATAACACAGAACCCAGTTTTCAGAGAACATTGCAATGTTGACATTTACTAATCAAAGTGAGGATTTTAGTGATCATCTTTTTTATGGTTTAGGAGGATTTTGCTATAGTATCACAGCTTTGACAGGCCAGTGGGGAGAATCAAAAATGAAAGTGACAAGTTGCGTGACAGTCTGATCGAATAGAGAATAGACTGTAACTTTATTAGTGCCACCCGTCAATCAGTTTGAGCAAAGTTTTACAGACATCTCTGATGATAGAATAGACATCATAGCCTCAGTTTGATGATTCATCAGACTTATTGGACAATATGCAGCTGGACCTTTTCATGTACAGGGCACTTGGCTCTGTCTCATTGCAATATTTTTACTAATCAAAGATATGCATTCAGAAATAATGTTGTTTTACATTTTGTTGTTGGGGGGACCGAATGTAGGGCAAATGTAGAATTGATGGTAGGTAATCCGATCTTCACATATGACATATTTGACAGCAATTGATTGACAGGTCCTTTTTCTTTTGAAATTCAAACCAAATTGGTCGTGTGGGGTATTAGGAGTAACATGGTCTCTAGTGTGGCTCATAGGGCTAATAGACTTATTGTCCCCCAATACTGAGCTGTGAACAAAAATAATGATGAAAAGAGTGTATGACAATACATTTCTGGGCATGATGATTATTATGAACCAACTTACACACTTTTTACTAACGTCCATGCTTTAAAATGTTGTGATCTAGTGATAGACATAATGTATGAAGCACAAAATAATTTACTTCCTAACTGTATGTAGGGGTTGTTTGTAATTAGAGAAAACTAGTACGAACTTGTTTAAAAAAATATATTTAAAAAAAAAAACATAAAACACATCAGAGGCATGATCATTGTTTTGTATGCAACGTTTAGAAATGTTGTTTTAGTTTAGTTTGTGTTTATTTTTGTTCAGTAAAGGTTAAACCTAGCAGTGAAAGGGTTGCCTATAAGAATATGTTTTGTAAAAAGGGTAGGTATAATAAGCTATAGCTTCAGCCTATACCTTTTATTTCAATATGTTTTTGTTTATTTTGTTTTCCTTTGTTTTCCCTTTTTTTCCCTTCCTTTTCCTTCAATGCTTTATTGTTATTTACTTTTAAATTTTTAATAAGGGCTGAAATAAAACTACCAAAAAATAATTATTATATCATTCTGACCAGTCGTGGTCAGAATATGGTGTGGAATAGATGCAACCTTTTTAAGTGCTGTGAAATTTTCATTGTTAGCTTAAATAAATTTAAGGAAAGGTATCAGAATTTGTTTTGGCATTTCTTTCTGGCCATTTGTATCTCTTCATATCTTAGTTTAACTATAGGGTTTGGATTAGGGGGAGTTTTAGTGGTAGTGCATAAATATGAACTATTCAAACGATAACCACAATGGAAATAAGCCGTAAGGCTTTATTGTGTTTTTATCCTTTTGATAGTTTCTGTAGTTGGTGTATCCCTTGCACCTCATGAACACTGATGCCCCTGGGGGGCATACCGGGGGAAGCAGGCGATTTTCGCGCAAAATACAAATGGGAAATTCATGTCTGAAACTAGTATCGCATCACCCTATGTATGCTACACACCTCTGTGAAGCTAGGAGGCTCTGCTGCTCAAACCAACCATTTTTATCCACACCAAACACACATCAAGTTATCTCTAATCACAATGTATCCTCACGTCCAACCTCTCAAACCAAAAAATCTCCCCCTGTTTAGCTCACGTCACTCAAATCACCAAAATGACAGACTAATTAGTTGGATAAAAGTAACAGCAAACACACCAATATACATATACAATTACAACCGCTGACTTACTTTTGCCATTTTTTGACGTTTCCAATCGAAAAATCAGCTGATGCTAAAAACATTACTAGGCGCCATCTTGATTATTGTGCAATACCTGGGAAAGGAAGTGCTGCTTTGGAACACACTGTCTTTTTTGCGGTCTGGTAGCCGACGCGTAGTAGCTACATAGACATCCAGTTGCATTATAATCTATTTGATGATGGTTTTGATCAAAATATCATATTTTTCTTTCTTGCATCTCCATTTACTCTTTAATAGCAAATAAATAGGTTCATTTACCAGAATTATGCATCTAGGCCAAATGGTTGAGGAGTTATTCCTGGTTCATTTTGGGTATGTTATTTTAGGTGTTTTTCCTAGAAATAGGTGTCTGTTTCCAAGAAGTTAATGACTTACATCACATGAGTTAAGTCACGTGTTTTCCTAAACCTAACCAAGCTGTAACTGTTTCACAACATTAACCATGTGTTTAATGCCATGAGACTCATGTCACATAAGGTAGTTAAAGTCTGGTATATATACATATGTCATTTAGTGAAGCGGCTATTTTGTTGTTTTGGGAGCATTGATAAACAACTTATTTTGTCCTTTTTTTCAGATATAAATAGCCCCCCTGTTACTTGTAATTAGAGTGATTGATGTGAAGACACACTTTTAGTGAAGATAATGAGATACAAAATAAAGATTAAAGTGATATAATAACTCCAAATATTGCAACACACTTGACATGTGGTTAAGATTGTGATTTTGTTGTGTTTATTTTCCCTTGTATGTGCTATTGATTTTTTTTTTTCAGTTTGAGTGTGTGTTGTTTTTTCTGAGGGAGGTCAGTCCCATTGAGACCTGTTACCACTTCCTCTTGTAGATATATATCTTCTTCTTCTTTTAAGTTGAAGGCAAAGGCATTATGTTATCTAGTGTTCGGTATTAGTATATTTAATGGCAGGGTCCAAAGATTTGGTCATTTCTTTGTGGTTTTCAAATTTCTGCCAATTAAATGTATACACTATACATTGTCAGCTGTCATATTTAAAGAGTAATTTGCCTATTTATTTGCCCTTCAGCCATCATGATCTGTTAACAAAATGCTCTTTGCTCTACTTTGCACTGATCAGAACACAATTTTCCACCCTTAGAGTGCAATTTTATATTTTATTTAACATATGTAATTTGCTACAGGCACAGCTATAATTTTCTTAACTACTCCCACAGAACCATGAGAGACTATTTGTTACAATGCTGGAAGACACAGACGTGATATGCAACGTGCTCTGCCTCCCCCGTTCTTTCGCTGCATCCCCTCTGGCTACTTCAACAACACGCCAACACGCAAGAATTGGAAAGGGCCATTTTAACTTTAGCCTCTGACAGAGTCACAGACCTTAAGGTAGAACATTTCATTATGAAGCTACCAACATCATATTTGTTGTTCATATTACAATACAATACAGTAAAGATTTAAAGGAAATAAATAAAACTAGACAAACACTATGCACACTAACATGTTGCTCTGCTGTGCACTGCATTAAATCAGCTTTATTATAACTGAAATATAAATATTATTAAATATATAAAATCAATGTGTGCAAGTTATGTACTACAGCTAGAAGTGTGTATTTTGTACAAATTAAAATGTACATTTGTTTTAACTCCGTGTTGAATGAAGCAGTGGGTGTTGCCAGAGTAGGTGTTTGCCCAGATAAAATGAACACTTTTTCTTAGTTCTTTTCTCTATTTTATTGTGACCACAGTTATTTGGCATGAATATATGTTCTTTAACATTTAGTGAATATTTTTTTTTACTATTCAGTGCTGCTTTTTAAAAAAAAAAAAACAGCTATTCACTCCCGATTTGAATCTCATTTTGGCAGAGAGGCAGCACAGCTTTGCATGATTGGCTGTATTGCTGTCTTCTCACACTCCCACAGACACGCATTTGATTTGTCACCAGCATCCAAAGTCTTATCTAAACACTGCGAAGAATCTCTGAGTAAATGTCCCTGTTGGCACACTTCAGCAGCACAGAAACCAGCCATCCTGCAAAAGGATCTTCTGAGTACCTTTTTTATAGGAAGGAAGATTAGAATGCACTGCGAAATAAAGAGAATAAATGATGTGAAGATGAATTGGCACGTAAAAACATGCAGTCCAGTGTAGTACAGTATTACCATATGATAAGAGGACTGTAGGAAGTTTTCATTCAGTCCTTTCTCGTGAGAGGAGAATGAAAAGAAAACAGGCAAAACTTAAGTAATTGGCTTCAGAAGTTGCAGCTTTCTTGTCCTCCATTTCCAGGCTGAGAAGAGGAAACCTGCCATGCTTGTCAAATCTTCTTGACTGTTACTGTGATGGCCAAAGAGAGCAAAAATGGCCTGCACCTCGTAGGAGTAGGGGGTGAAATACAGGTTCAGCCATGTGTGAAAGACCATCTCGTTATGAAAGTGAAATATGTCATATTGGCAGCTACCAAATGGAAATTTTCAAAATTAAATTTTGTCAATTCACTACATTGTTAAATGACTGTGAACTTTCTAAATCACTTCATTTATACTCCAATCATTTATGGTAACAAAGAAGAGTTGGAGATGCCCATTCTGATCACAGATAACGTTCACAACAATCTTACAGGTAATGAAAGGTTTAACATTTATTGGCTGTCCTAAACACCTAATGGTATTGCTTATCTCCTGTCACATTAAAGAGATGTGGTATCCATGTCCCAGTTCTGACCGGTGGGAGATAATGCCACGTTCCAGACTGCTTGGAACTGGGAAATTTCCTAGTTGAAATATCCGACTTCCGACCTCAAAGCATTTCAGTTGCATGGTGGTGCATGATGCCAAATGTGTGTGCTTCCATGGGAGCTGCCATGGTTGTGTGACATCATTCGGCTGCCACTCGTGAATTCAGGGTAGATATTTTTTCTCCAAGTTCACAAGTAGGAAATCCGACTTCAAGTGGCGTTCCATAGTACTTTTTGTAGTTGGAGGTTGGAAATTGTCCATTTCCGAGTTGCCTGGATTGCAGCATAAGATCACAAATGAGGATGATCTTGGAACAAACCTGTAGAAGTCTATGTTCTTTTTTTCTCATGAAAGTGAGAAGAAATATAAAAATTTACCATCAGCAACGTAGCTAGGCTCACAGACTTTAACTGACAATTTATTCTGCACAATTCAGAATTCACCCTTAGAATAACTACATTGTACCGCATGTCCGCATCCATTTCCGGTTACTCCCGATCTCCAAGTAGACCTACTACAAACTGATTAAAAAACAGTTGTACCTTTTTAACTCTTAATCTCAATCAGTGTCGGTCAAACACACCAGATGGGTTACCCACTAGACTTTCATCAGGTTTCTCTGT
The DNA here is from genome assembly GCF_021292245.1 of Micropterus dolomieu. Taxonomy (NCBI): domain Eukaryota; kingdom Metazoa; phylum Chordata; class Actinopteri; order Centrarchiformes; family Centrarchidae; genus Micropterus; species Micropterus dolomieu. Next base: position 27,080,652 of record NC_060172.1, read on the forward strand.
CTCAAACCTGGACATTGCTGATATTGGTGTCTCTGACTGTGATGGCTGCACTAGCAGCCACACACTGAACAGGAGCACATGGTGGTTTTAGCACATTACACAAAATGCACAAATAAATAACTGGACACAGATTTTTACTAACACACAGTATTAGTAATAACACAGACGATCTGATGAATATGTATAGACAGGTATAAGACAGGAGAGTGATTGCAGAATCTGCTTCAGGTGAGTAGGAAGCCACAGGTGCCCTGATGAGGAGAGAGAGAACCAGGAGCGCCACGCCCACACAACATACAGGACAGACAGATGACAAAACAGAAATGAACAAAGGGAGAGGAAAAACACTAGGACTGGAGAGGTAGCGAGCCAGACCATGTCAATCTTACTTTAGTGCTTACTCACTAATTGAATCTGCTCCCTTTTTCATCACTTCTCTTTTCCACACACTCACCGCTGATCTGTCGCTGCAAACACAGCCACATGCCCCGCCTCTTTCTGTCTCTTTCTTTCCCTGTGAGTCTCTGCTCTGCTCACTTTCTTCATAAGCAGTACCTTTTATAACTTTGCCACGTCTAATAAACTCACCCACGATTCCGTTTTCATAGCAACAGGTGCGCCACATGTGGATCGAAACCAGCGTGTTACTGAGTGACATCTGCACTGGTGCATTCACTGTCGCTCTGTAATGTCCACCATGTCCGCATCTTGTAACGTTATATCAGATAACCTGTCTCTGTGTTTCTCTGCAAAATACTAAAATCAGTCGCCAAATATAGCCTACTTAAGCTGCTGCTAATATACGTGGGCGGCCCACCCAAGTGAAGTATGCGGGAAAACATTGTATTTAGGCCTATATTTTGAAAATATTACACGGTAAACCTATTTTATTGTCTTCTGACTGCGTGTGTCACGTGACTATTTTGGTCACGTCATGATTGAGGGATGCCTGCAATTTAGACTAGTGTAATTAACTCAAGATGGATAATAATAATAATAACAATAATAATACAGAAAAACTAAATCATGGATTTGAAGAATCATTACACCCCAAACTTTTAAGCTATTTTGTGAAATTAATTCCATTTTCTTACCAGTTCCTTGTTCTCCTGCATCATGGGGAGGGACAGTGTTTTCTAGTTTTAGTCTATACCCCCTGTGTGTCAGAATGGCCTAATCACTCACTATATAAGTGTCATTGGTGGCTCACTTTGGGAGGTCACCTGCTCATATAGGTATAAAATTGATTGAGAGAGCAGACAAAATAGCTAAAAATCAACCGAGCAATGCTATAAAAATACACTTTGGTAAAGGGGAAGCTAAGGTGATGATCCAAAAAGAAATGATGAAGAAATGGCAGGATAGGTGGGACATAGATAGTAGTGAAAGAAAATATGAGGGGGGGTTACAAAGTAAAGTAGTCTCATCTAACCATAACTCGTACTACAGTAGGTGGCGGTATGCCACTTATAAATCATGGTTGCAACGCGTCATAAACCCAAAGTAGAAGAAGTTTGGAAGGTCAGTTTCGCTTGTTAACATAGCCTTAATTTCTGTTAAGTTGCCCTCTTTAATGGGCCCAGAACATTAGTGTATGTTTTGTAAATTGGTTGTTTCATATTTTTGGGAAATAAAACATTTGTTTCAAAAATGTACATCTGACTCCTCATGCCGGTTCGGTCCCACACACTTGCCATCTTATGATTGTGTTTGAATCTACATTGCCATCCCATCCCCTACCAGCCCCATTCCCTTGTCCAATCTATGAACTCAGCCAGAGCCACACACATTCATGTTCACGCACTGATGAGATGCCCTACCCTCCTGCACCGACACTGCTCACTCTATTCAACTCGTCCTGCTCTGACTCTCTGGGCTGTGTAGCTCCTTTAAAACTAAAAAGATCCAAAGCTGTGGGTACCCTATGGCAGAATGACTTCACCTTTGCTAATAGACGAGATTGTAGGAGTAGATGGAAAAGTGACAAACTCCAGGTCTCATAAGAAGTTTTTAGAGCTTGTTCAAAGCTTTACCAATGCTCTGTTAAAGGGTAACTTACAAATTAACAATTGCGCACCATCAAATTATGTCCACAAATTTGCTTGTTTTTGCCACTGACAGGCTCATATGTTATTAGTGTATACAAGTGTCATACAACAAAATTGTGGAAGAATCCCTATAGAGATTTTTTGAAAGTTAGATCCTTTTTTGTTTAACCGCAAATAGTCACTATATCACTCTGTTTAAAGCCACCAGGATCCATTGACAAAAACAATCATTTTAACTGTCTGATCTACCATTTCCTCGTTAGTTTGTTTCTGTTATTGTGTGACTTTGGTGTTTTTAACCCTTTAAACACCAAAGTCACACAATAACACAAATAAACAAAAGTAATAACAATCTGTGTCAATCTGTGTCTGTGTTTTGCCTGTGAGTGGTAAAAACAAGCACTTTAGTGGATGTACTTTAATAGTGCACAATTGCCCGCAATGATTATGTGCAGCCTTGTTTCACTGCTGACCAATGTCAAAAAGTGTTTTTCAAGATAGTCACATAGATAAACACAAAAACATTGAAAAAGTCCAGGATGAAAATACAGAAGTCACCCTTTAGGGCAGCTAAGGCACAATATTATGCTGAATTACATTACATTTACTCATTGGGCAGGCTTTTATCCAAAGCGACTTACATTTGAGCTAATAGCACGTATGGCATCAATGGGGCAAATACCTGGGGAAAGAATTAAGAGTTAACAAAAAAGTGCAATCAATACAAGAGTATTGTGAGGGGATAGAAGAAGAAGGGCACAGGAAGCGCATGTAATAGTTTAGGGGTTAGAGGTGTTGTAAGAGATGAGTATTCAAGAGTTTCTTGAAGTTTGAGAGGGGCCCCCCTGCATGTGGCAGCTCATTCCACCATCGTTGTGTCAAAGATGAAAACACCCGGGACTGAGATTGCTTTGTGTGTAGGGATGGCAGAGCCAGGCGGCGTTGGTTCGAGGAGCGCAGTGGCCGGGAAGGGACGTAATTTTGTATTATGGAGATAGGTGCAGAGCCAGTCACTCTGTACACAAGCATTAGTGACTTGAATTTGATTTAGGAGGCCACGGGGAGCCAGTGAAGGTCACTGAGTAATGGAGTGACATGAGTCCTTTTGGGCTGATCAAATACAAGATGCGCTGCTGCGTTCTGAACCATGTGTAAGGGTTTCACCACTGTAGCATGACTACTTTTGATCTAATAAATTTATGAAAATTAATACAAAATTATGAATTTTAATATTCAGAGAATATTCATTCATGAAGCTCTCGTTTCGCGGGGCACCACCGGAGATTTAATTCACCCAGAGTCTCCGGACCTCTGGGTAGCGTTTTAATAATCATTCACTAGTGATCAGTTAGTTAATAATCGCTCAATTATCTTAAATCAATCAGTCATTCTCATGACAGGGACTTGGAGTTAGGCAACACACACATCATTCCTTTGATTACAGTGAAATTTATTAACTAACTAAGGTGACCATAAATGCGGTTACATATACAGTACATCAAAGAAATAAACAATGGCTAAACAATGAGAATATGGGGTTCTATTGTGGGGAGCATTTGATTCACACGGGCAGCTAATGAAAGCAAGCTATGAGTTTTAAGGACTAAAGATAATGGATTAACAGACTATTGGACATCACTGACCACAGAATGCAAGGTTTTGGTCTTACTGCATGTCGTTTCTCCCAGCCGGGTTGCTGGTAAACAGCCTCACACTGGCGGAGTTCCATGCATTCTCGGTTAGGACAGCTTAAAGCCGTCGCTTTCTCTGCCAGGGAATTGCTCCGGAGAGTCCGTCTTTTGTCGGCTTATTGAAGAAACTCGCAGTGGGGGCCTTTTCAAATCCTGGATCGGGTCAGAGGTTTGGTCGTGCTTCGTTACTGTTGGCAGAAACACGTGATTCGCCCGGGCGTCAGGGATCAGTGTAAGTCCCGGGAGAGGGAGCACGCTGGGTGCGTGCCGAAGCGCAGTTGAAGAGAACAGGAACAAGAGAGAGCGAGACAGCGTGGGTCGCTGCTTTTGTCTGTTGGGGCATGGTTCCCAGAGGGTAGTCCTTTGTTCCCCTGAGGGAGGGCTTGCCTTCGTTTTCCTGAGGGACTGTCTTTTCTTAAATTTTTAATACTTCTAATCAAAAAAATCTATTTGCGCGTATTGTTATCAAATATCTTCCCACAATCAAACCTTAATTGTTAGTTTTAAGCTTTTGATAAAAGGGAAAACAATTGTTAGTTAAAACTTTGAGGTCAGCATTTCCTAGGAACTTAACTAGCTTTCTGGATATATTGGCTGTTACACGTTCTTAGAGAATATAAGCAAGATACACGAATGGCATCAGATTATGGACAAGATAAATACAGAGTGACATTTATACATTAAACGGCATTTCAGACAATGGCATGTGATACTTATTTTGTCCACTTGGGGGAGCTCGGGTTACATGAGGATAGCTTTGATTAACCCTAAACAATCTCTTGCTCAGGAGCTGGGGAATTTAGTTATTTAACCTTAAATTCGAGCTGGAAAATTGCTCGAGTAGTATAGGATGACATTTTTTATCATAATTTCTAAAGGAAGTGTCATAAAGTGTTGGGAACAAAGCATTGATAACAACATGAAATGAATAAAGGTAAGGGACCCTTGCTGAAAATTAAAACACTGCAAATTTAACTTAACAAATAACACGGTAACATAACTACTCAAATGGAGTGGAGAGACCTAGTCAAGTAACTAAAAGATTTAATTAAACCAGGTAATACTTTGAGTTTTGAGGAGACAGTACTCTTTGTTTACACAAAGAGTTCAGGGCGGTCTTTCGGGTGTCCTGGAGTTCCTCACGAATTTACAACTGGGTGTGAGAGGAGAATATCTTTTGATGTGCGATAATTCAACAAAGAGGGAGGTCAGTTGCCATGGTTACGTGTGTGGGGGGCAGTTTAGGGTTTCCTGCCCTCTCTTAAGAAGAGTTCTGATAGGCTGTTCAGGAGAAAGCTAATCTCTGGTGAGTGCTTCTTTGTCATTTTAACAGTCAGGCACCGAGGCTTATCTCAGCTGCTGCCAAAGGTGGCCAGTTTTACGATCAACTGCCCAGAAATAGCACTTAGGGAAAGCAACCTTTCAACCCCCCTCCTTTGGGGTCTCTTCAGCCGTCTGTTGAGGGTTGTTATCGCAAAACCCCCTCCTTTTCTTTCTCCCAGGGAGAGAGAAAGAATTTGGAGTAGTCCAAATTTATTTGAAATAAAATGCACAAATCCACACTGTTTGTACACTACACCGCACAAGCTGGAAGACCTACTAGGAGGGCATTGCAGTCGAGGCAAGAGATGACCATGGCCTGGACCAGAAGCTGGATGGTGTACTGAGTAAGATAGGGCCTGATTTTTCTTATGTTGTACAGAGCAAAGCAGCTTGACCAAGAGACAGCAGCAACATGGTCTTGTTGGAGTGATGGTTGAGGAGCCAATTTGTAGTTCGATGTCATGGTGGATAGATTGCTTGGCTGGAAAGACTAAGAGTTCAGTCTTAGAGAGGTTTAGCTGAAGGTGGCAAGCCTTCATCCATGCAGATATGTCCGAGAGACAATCTGTGATCCGCGCCGAGACGGTGGGGTCATCTGGCAGGAACTAATTAACAAAAATGCCCACAGAACTAAAATACTGTTCAACACAATTAACTTATTATTTTAAAACATCTGTGAGAAATCAAGCTTAGCATAATTCCATCCAGGTAGTACTGTCTTTATACGTTCATTCACAACTCTCAGCTGACAATGGGCGTTCACTCTTTAGTTAAACCAAACAGATTTTGCCACGATCTCCATTAACATCTCAGGTAACATCTCCTCCTCTCCTCACCACTAAATGTTCACATCTGTCTTCTCACCCAGGTTCAGACTTTGTAGAAACCTTCCTCATGCATTTCAGGTCAACTGCATATTATTACAGTTTCAAAGGTTTGAGCCACTTTGTCCAAACTGAAAAATATGAATTCATTTTCCTAGCATCTGCCTGTCCGATGAGGAATGAATTATTGTATTTTCTATAATAGCAACTCGGCCTTTCTTTACCTCAACTACAAGGGCTGAAGACAGTTACCGTGAATTAATAGCAGCCAGGTCCTATTTACCTTAACTGCTAGCATTGGTGGAAGTGACAAGGTACATTTGCTCAGGTTCTGTACTTGGGTGCTTTTGTGGTATACATGCTTTGCTTGAGTACTTCAATTTTATGCTACTTTGTGGTTCTGCTCAATGCATAATAGAAAGGAGTATTGTGCTTTTTACTTGACATTTTTCTGATAGAGATCAGTTACTAGTTACTTTGTAGATGCAGATTAATAATAAGAAATATTAGCAACAAATAAATATTGTAGATTTATTTGCAGCAGGGTTGGTTAAAATACACCTTTATCTGCTGTAACACTGAAGTGATGAGCACATTAATGCATCAACAGTCTGATCTGTAATATACAGTATATTATTTGAAATGGGCCATATTGCATGACAAATGCTTTTGCATTTTTGGTACTTAGGTACTGGTACTTTTATTGGATGAAGTATCTGAGTACTCCCCACCTCTGACTACAGGGTTTCAGGCATCTATTTGAAGGCATATATTAAAGACAGTATTCTATCAAAGTCCTTGTCCAATTTGTTTCATGCTGGATATAAGCAAATACCCTATGGTTATACATATTCTCCCATTTGTTCTCGTACATTACCACTCATGCTGGTATACAAATTCTACACTTCCAATCAGCTTCAATTGAACTAAAATAGGTCACAGAATCAGAGGTGTAATCCAGGCCTGTAGGTGTTGAATAGCATTTTCTGCATGGTTGAATATATTGATTAAATGGTGGAAGTACTTAATGCCAAATTTTCATGTACATTTTTGACTCTCACAGGAGTTATCAGCCCTTGTTTTCCCCCATCCGCTTTGGGGCTAGCCTACATTTGAGACCCAGCTTCTACTTTACCACCAGCTTTATTTGAGAAATGGGTGAGAGACACATGCCTAGGTATCTTACTTGAGTCCTCCTGGAGGGTTCCTCCCGCAATCGATACATAACAAAGTCTCTGTGATGGAACATCACAAATCAATCGTCAACCAGTCAAGGTCATTGTGGACCTCATCAAGCTAGTTTTGGACATTTGACCTCACTCAGCGGTCTGGGTCATTGCTGACCTAATCACTAACATCACAAATCACAAGCAGTAGTTGCAATAGTTGGGATAACTTTCTCTATGATGAGCCTGTGTATTCTTATAACACAGTTCTCACGGCTGCGTCCATCCGTGGGGGAAACTTTGGCATTTCTCCCTAGTCACTACAGTCTATCCTCAAGCATCTAAAGTAAGGTGTTTGCTCCAGAAATTTGGCTGCACTGATTCTCTGATACAAAATGCATATAATCAGGGGTGGTGTTTTGGTTCACAGCTCTCTGCTGCTCACTGTCCCCTCTGATTTTATTTTTAGTTATTTCCTGTCTAAGCTGCACTTATTCATACACACTAGCTTCTACATTGTCATGCATTCTGCTAACTGCTACCTTCATCATAACTTTCTGCTAATGGCTTCATGGTCAGCGTGACCTCAGAAAAAGGTCAACGTACTTCATTTATTGCAACATACCCCTGGTCAATGCTAGCTCATGTATTATGGTGTATGTGACCATATGAATCACTCATGGTCTATATGTGACCTCACACATCTCTCAAGTTATTTTAAGTTCGGTCGTCAGAGACTAATTTCTGCTTGTCATTGCTGTTCATTTCTGTTTAGTCGTCAGACCTTATTTTCTGTTTTCCATTTTATTTAGGTTTGTCCTTGCTGACTAAAATTATATTGAGTTGTTGTACTCTCTTGATATTTTCTTTTATCTTTGGGGGATTTTCTATACCACTTACGGCTTCACCATCCCTTTTATATGCCATGGCGTCACAATGGGGTATAATTGCCAGCGACTATTTCTTTTTCCATTTTCATTGCGCATATGTCAGTAAATTGTTAACTCAGATGAAGTCATTCCTGATTGAAATGAAGGTCAGTATAAGTTCAACCAGGAAGACAGTCTTTGTGCTACATTCATTCACAACTATTTCTCTCTCTCTCTCATACACACTCTCTCTCTTCCTGCTTCTCTAAGCTGCAAATGAGTGTTCACTTTTTAGTTAAATCGACCAGACTAGTGCCACAATCTCCTTCAGCCAATCATGTAGTTGCTGTCAAATGTTTAATCTGAAACCGAAAAATCAGCCCTGGCATTGTTGTCCCAGATTGGCCCCTCACAATCGGTTGAACACCCCTAACATGTAAACCATCCTTGTGTTCCCCTTAAATACGTAATGTACTATTCCCCCAAACCACTACAAAGCTGAGTAGTAAGTGCCATGGACAAGTGTATCACTGCAAGTGGACCAGTGTACTTACTCGCTCTTGACACCTGGTGATCAGAGGTGGCTGTGGAGTACACAATATCCATTCTCAAGTAGTCTTCAGCTTCTTGTTCCTCTCTGTATCTCACATCCGCTGCTGCCTCAACAACCTGGCTTGACTTGACAATGACACAGGGAGAGATTATTACAATTAATTGGGTGGGGTATCAACATCATTATAAAATCAGATCCAGAAATGTTGGAATTCCCTGATAAAGACTTGTAAAAAGATAATGATACTGATAATGCTTAAATAGTTGTTTATCCAATTAATGTGTGGAGCTGTTCCATCTTATTACATTGGATACTAACTAATTATTCAGTTCATACAGATTTGATCATTACTATTACATAAGGTGTAACAATTAATAGATACTTTTTGTTTCATATTAATGTTCAGAGAGTAGTAATTTGTCTGGGGAGTTTGAATTACAATTGACCTCCCTGCATGTGCACTAGTGCTCACACATACAAACAGTTTGAACATACTGTAGGTGGAGAAAGGTCGGGAGTAGGGTGCATGTAGGCCTACATTACCCCACAGATAGCAATAACAGTAATCCATACCATATATTAACAGGTACCACATACCTGAAAATAAACATTGGACAAGTTTGTTGCCTGTTGTTGGAAATGAAAACAATTTTATCACCCTGTACTAGCTAATTAATAAGCAGGCATTAATTTTTACACAGTAAAGATGTAACCTATTATATAACCTTTTAGCTCATCTTTATCAAGGGAACCCTTAGACTAATAATTTTGATAAGATTATGATACAATATGGACACACACTGCTTAGCTAATGCTAATGTTAGCTAGTTAACATTAGAATAGTCAGCTGAAGTTGCGACAGCACTAGGGAACTATGCTAGGTTCCAAAAAAATGAAAATAGCTTATGCTACAATATTTAGTTTCGACTGACGAGTGAGCAACAGCAGCTGACAGTCTCACTTTATGATAGCATAACAATCATGTTATCTTATTTTAATCCAATCATCACTCACTCATTGTCAACTGCTTATCTGCTTACAGGATCGTGGGGGGCTGGAGCCAATCCCACCTGACATCGTGCGAAAGGCAGGGTACACCCTGGACAGGTCACCAGTCAATGGCAGGGCCAACACACAAACAATAGCCACTCATACTCACACCTAAGCGCAATTTAGAATCACCAATTACCTTGCCTGCATGTCTTTGGACGGTGGGAGGAAGCTGGAGCACCTGGAGAGAACCAACGCAGACAATAGGAGATCATTCAAACTCTACACACAAAAAAGCCTGGGACAACCTAGGATTGAACCCAAGATCTTCTTGCCATGAGGTGACATTGCTAACCACTACACCACCTTATCTCATTGTTATCAGGGACCTATTGTTCAAATGCTCTGGCTTCAACAGTTTTTTCTACTCACCATATATGAAAAACCGGCTCCGTATGATGTCGTACGGAGACAGTTTTTACCAGAGAAATAGAATCGATGCGCCACGTCCCCTGCTTTATGGACTGGTCATTACAATTTTGAAACAAATAAATAAATATTGCCATACGAAAATACGGTTCCTGTGCCATTTCAGTCCTGCTTGATCTAAGTGCAGCATTCGACACAATGTTTCAAGTGTTTCTTACCAATTGTTACTAGTGTATTATAGAGTTGCTTTTAACATCTTATTGTATGTTTTCAAAGCCTTAAATGGATTAGCTCCACAATACATTCCTGATATACTATTTTTATATTCTGCCCCAGGTCACTTTGGTCATCCTCAATCCTCTCAGTCCCTCACTCATGCTTCAAAACCTGCCTCAGTGACTGGGAACTCTCTGTTGCTGCTCCCAGGCTCTGGAATAATCTCCCATCCTGCATTACACACTTGACATTGACAACTTATTTCTAACGTCCTCTTAAGGCATTTTAATCAGTTGCTGGTTGTATTCTATTTCTCCTAACTTCCCTTTTTAAATTAATTTTGATTCTGATTTTATCATTATTTGAGGTTACATTTTTGTCTTGCTTTCCATTTTTTTGTCTTGCATTCTCTGTACTATTGCGTTATTGTATTACTTCTGTATTGTTCCTTTTATCATGTATACCCAAATGGGTTACCAATCTTCCTGAACTGAAAAGGACTTTGGCTCAACTCCTGTTGTTTTTAAATGTACTATATAAACTGTTTTGACTTGACATGTGTTGCTGTGTGAAACAATAGAATCTTTCCTAATGAAGGGTACCTTTCACTTCTCCATGTATTCCAGGAAACATAGCTTGTGTTGGTGTGCGCGTGTCGTGGTATGTTTAACACAATATATGACAGCTGAAATAGATTCTGGATCTATTCTAGCTGAAGAATGCATCTGATGGCTCTCAACTAAGAAATGTATTTCCTATAATTAGTAAGTAATTATTAAATTTGTCAATTATTAATTAATTCAATAATTGTCTATTATGTATATTTTATTTTCATTAAATACCAAATGGTTTACTAATTTGTAGTTGCATCTCCTCAACAATATGCTCTTAATGTAGGAAAACGCAGTAGCACTTTATAATAACTACACACTATGAAGCATTAGTTAAGTATTAATAAATACAGAATTCATCATTTATAAAGCATTGTTTATACATTAATACACATTAGAAAGTCATTCATAAACAGTTATAAATCTTTTATTCTTTATTATCTACACACTACGAAGCAGCATTAGTACATTTTTAATTCATCATTTATAAACCATTGTTTAATACACATTTATAAGTAAGTCATTTATAAACATAGTTATACGTGTTGTATTCTTTATTAATGAGCTCATCATTTGCTTAATAATTGTATTTTCATACTTTATACATGATCGGTTCACTATTTATAAATGAAGTATTATTTTAATGACAAACCATTTATATATGAGTTGTTAATGGTTCATAAGAGAATTTGGAAAGTGTAAGAAAATTATTACATAACTGCCTGTGTTTGATGCATTCTTGAGAAATAATATAAACAATCTCAGCATAGCTTGTAAAACTACTAGTGGCAAAGCCCAAAGGATGCTACTAAGACAACATGGAAAGTCGCCCCAGTTAACGTTACTGGGTAAATGCCTCACCTTTACCTGGGACTTTCTCTCTGAACTCCTCATCAAAAATCCAAGATCTGCACTTCCAAAGATCTGCTGTCATGGGACCAGCAAAGGGTTGCTTGGATGGTCTGTTGAAGAGCACCAATCTTACTCCATATAAGCATTTAAAAATGATATTGTAACACAAGTATAAGTTTTCTTCTGAACAGAAAAGGAAACGGACACAACACAAAGTGATCCAGGACATATTATTTATTACAAAATGCCTTTCAGCCATTCATTCATAAAAAAACACATAAACTGTTGGTATAAAATGACAATCCAACACTTTCCAACAGTGGGCAGGTTTATTACAGTGCCTTTAACGCTCTCATGGTGCACCAACCATATTTGAAACAATTCCCAAAATAAGAAGAGTCAAGTGTCCAGATGTCTGTGAAGATTCTCAGTTATCCAGGTCATAGTTATCCAAAGAAGGTTAAAATCAAGGGCAACTGGACTTGGTGTCCAGTGTCTTTCAGTTATTTGTATCTCTACCCAGGCAGCATAATGAATGTGTGGTGGATCTTTCTTTTCTGCTAGTGTCCTGTAATCTGATGTGTCAGTCAGTATGATCTCATCATACAGGGTGCATCATCTCTGGGACTGGCTTGCCATCTGCATCCAGCGAAGAGTTGACCTCTACGGTACAATCCAGGTTCTCAAAAACGAGTCTGCACATATAGTACAGAATAAATCAGATAAATCAACACATTCAATATTCTTCAAATAAAATCTCATCCTGTTTGTCAAAACTCATTTTCGTAAGATATTGGAAAACATGTGCATCGAGCCAAGTTGCATCTATATGCAGATGACACAGTTATTTATACATGTTCTCCCACCCTGGCTCAGGCTGTCATGGAGCTTCAGGTTGCGTTCTCTGCATTGCAGTTCTCATTGCACCAAATGGCGCTGTCATTGAAAGGGTAACTTACTACAAATATCTTGGTATTTGGCTGAACGATAAATTAGCCTTTAATATTCACATAGATAAACTTTTAAAGAAACTCTGGCCCAAACTGGGCTTTTACTTTTGAAACAATGGTTGTTTCCCCTATGAAGCGAGAAAGAAACTTGTCCAGTCTACTTTTTTATCAGTACTTGACTACAGGGACCTGCTGTATATGCATATGAGGCCTCATCATTGTTAAAGAAACTTGATTCTGCATACCATGCATCGTTGCGATTTATTACACTTGCTAAATCGCGCACACATCACTGCAGATTATATGTTATGGTGGGATGGCCACCACGAAATGCGGAGACAGCTACACTTATGTATTTTTATTTATAAGGCACTTCTTTGCAAATTACCACATTACATTTATAGCCTCCTAAGCTTTGTGGTCAGTAGGCATCATACCCGGTCCAGCAGGCTGCTGCTTTTAAAAGTTCCCAGGGTGACTTCAGTGCTGGGAAAGACTGCCTTCTCATGCTGTGCACCATTAACCTGTAACTCCTTGCAAAGGACTCTCCAGTTGGAGCTACTGGTACCTTTTGGGAAATTCAAATCCTTGATTAAAGAGGTTTTTAAAGATGAATGTGTCTGTTTTTGAATAAGCATGCATCACATTGATGTATTTTAACTACTGATATAATTTTTAATGTGCGGGTTAGACAGTGGACTGCATCTGTTGCTTTTGTAACTAAAAGGGTAAATGTTTTAATTTAATCTTGTACTGTTAGATTTGCTGTCCTGCTCCCTTTCTTGGCCAGGGTGCCCTCGAAAAAGAGATTTTATCTCAATGGGTTTTTTTTCTCCCATGGTTAAATAAAGGTTAAATAAAATAAAACAAATCATCACCCTGTTGTCTTAAATTTTACAGTGTTATACCAAAGAGATATACCTTATCAGGTAGCATTTAAGCAAGACATCACTACTATAAAGTCATTACATTTCTCCATATCTCAGCATTACATTGCATTAAATTACAAACAAACAAAAAACACATTTTAGGCAAGGGAATTACCTTCAACATGTATTATCATAAATATTGTAAACAAAAATACCTGTGGGACAGTTCGCAACATCGACTGCTTTTAACCTACAGTCTATGGTTTTAACCCACCCATTTAAGATAGCATCCTGCTACACTTTTAGCTCTCTCCTCTCTCCCTCTACCCGGGACAAATCCCGCCTTCCCTAGCCTATACTTTTTACTAATAATAAAAACGTTGGCAGAAGGTTGAGCGACATGGAAATAAATCACTTCAGTATCAGTGATTTACTGTTGTGTAATTTTATTTTGCTAAAATAAGCATTTTCATTTGACTCTGATTGTTTTTGTCTTGTCATTCTACACAATAAATGTTTTAGACATTTACATATGTTAATTAGCTAAATTTATATAGTGTCTATTGGTTGCAAATAGTAGCCTAAACATATATAAAACCAATCCTTTCCCTCTCAAATTCATATTTTGTGTGGGAGAATGTGCCTTTAATGATTTGCTTGATATGATGCCCATTGACAAGTTTCCTACCATTTCATCTCTTACTAGACAATGCATTTAAACTCACCAACAGTCTGCTGTAAACGGCAAGTAAAGTCACACAGTATTATTTACTGTGTAGCCATTCATTCACTTGATATGAAATAGTAGCACTGCTGCTGTGTTTTTGTAATTTTTCAAAAAGTTTGCCTTTATTAGTTAATTTATATATTATTTTATTTTTATCCATGTTGATGATAGGTGCTGCTCTCTTTTATTATGTTCTGTTATGTTCTATGTTTGGACAGGGTTTTATTATGTGTACTCCCGTGACTTAAAGCCAATCAGCTGACCTGAACAGCAGTTAAGACAGTTCTCGGTCTCAGTGAAGATTGTGGATATTTTAGTCTTTTTATCTCAAAGCTCATGTGATGTGAGGTATTCAATCATGACAATTTCAGTTTGTGTTCTGTAGCCTTTTTAAAGTAGAACTACCATAGTGATCAATGGCTGTGATGCTGCTAGGTAGTTGTATTATTGTATTGTATTGTCCTGTTTGTATGTCCGTGCGTGTTATACAAAAAGTCAATATTGAGTTTTTTTATTCGTTTGAGTATGGAACGCAAATAACGTTTCGTTTCAAGACATTATTCACTAGTTTTATTTTGAAAGTCTAACCGGACGTTGTGTATTTATTATTGCTAACTTGACCAGACATTGCATATTATGCATATTATTGTTAATAACTTGACCACCGAGACGTCCAAAAACATTGCTGAAGGGGTGTTAAGGGGTTAACCCAAGCCGTTAAAAAGCTGAGACTTGATAACAAATAAGAATTTTTTTCAGTCTCATTTGTAATGCTTTGTATGGCCTAGATAGTACTTACTTTAAAGGGAAAATATTTATTTAATACACTCACTATTACTAGGCCTAGATGTCTAAATCATATATAAGCGCATGCATGAAGGCTACTTCTAAATGGTTCATTAATCATTTCCTTAAACTTTCTCCTCATTCTTTGGGCTTATCCACTAGCATAGATTGTTTATATTCTTCCTCAGAAAAGTATCAAAAAACAGGCAGTTATGTACTAATTTTCTTACACTTCCAAATGATCGTATGAACCATTAACAACTCATATATAAATGGTTTGGCATTAAAATAATACTTAATTTATAAATAGTGAACCGATAATGTATAAAGTATAAAATTACAATTATTAAGCAAATTATAGATTAGCTTATTAATAAAGAATACAACATGTATAACTATGTTTATAAATGACATACTAATGTGTATTAACATAAGAACAATGCTTTATAAATGATGATGAGGATTCCGCATTTACTAATGCTTCATAGTGTGTAGTAATTATAAAGTGCTACCAAAAAGGTTTTTCTCTTACTTTCTCTGCACAGAGCATGTGTTTGCATTTAAAACATTTTGCTCATCTCACAAACTTTCAGGCTGGATAAGAAGACAAGTGAATCTAAACAGCAAGCTGTAATCCCAGTAAACAGTAGCAGGTATTTTGGTGAAATCTCTTTTTACTAAACTCACATTTCATCACTGTTTTAAGATGTCCTTAAATACTGTGTAATGAGTTATCATCATTGGATTGCACTGTTGCCAAGCACACACAACTTCAAAATTCTGGTGTGCATTTCCAGAGATACTCATAATCAACTGAGCCCTGATTTTCCAAAACTGAATTGCTGCTGCTGCCATTCACTGTTTGGCAAGCAGTGTCCCCAACTGTTCAACTTTTAGAGCTGTTGCTCATATTGCCTTTTTTGTGAATTTGTCTTCAGACATACCACAAAGACTTCAAATGTGTTTAAGAAAGTTATATCTCACCAAGGTATCCTAAGTGAAATTGGGAGCACAAACACATAAGCAGGGACTTAAGTTAGGCTCATTAGGCAGCACAAAATTAAGGTGTTTCCAATGTTGTATAAATCCTTTTGGAGGAAATTTTAAGTTAAATTTTGCACTTGGCAGCCAGACAGACCACTTTCCTGAGATACTTGCTGCTCAGTAGGAGATAAACAGTCAGGCTGGAGGACATGAGCAGGTGCTGCAGCCTAACATTACATCCTGACTCCCCTAGCCGCAGCCATCCCCTACCATGCCCCCTACACCTCCACAGCATGAAGTACAGTCCTCAAGAGATTGATGTCATCTCCTAAGTAAAAGTAAAAAAAGAATAAGAAAAAAGTTAGTTTTTGAGACTTGATCAGAAGTGCACATGCCTTCACAGTACCACTAAATATATGACTTTTCATTCAGTCAAATTAAAGCATTTCTGAAATATGAACCCACGTAGGAAAGCAGGTATGTGGGCTGACAGGCAGACTGGTAGGTGCTTATTATAGTCCCGAGACAGCAACTGAAGCCGGATTTTTATAATTCATTTTTAACATTTTTGCGTCAAATCATTTGATTCATTGATTGCTGTCACGATGTATAGAGAATTACAACAGATATATATATAAAAATTCTTTTGAAATAAATTGCCTTCCGTAGCTTTAATGGAGACTAGCCACTCTTTTATAATAAACTAAAAAGTAAGATATGTAAAAGTAGAATCATTAATGTTCATCATGTCTAATTGTATTTGTATCATTAAGTACTTTTGCAGTAATATATTTAGTAATATTTTGCTAAATGCAATAGAACATGAAATATGTAAATGTGTAACTTGGTTCTGTTTCTTTATATTCTAAAGCCAAAGCTAAATCTAGTGCAGACTTCACTGAAACAACATTTATGAAAAACTATTTCAAAACAAACCTAATGCTATGTCCTCTCAAGACATATTTACAATTACAGAATTTCACATCATATAATATTGAAAGAATACATTTTATATTCACTCCATTGTTGTGCATGCCAGACAACAGGGAAAACTATGGAGAACATAAGATGTGATGCTTCAGCTTCCCTCATTGAACAGATTTGCGTCCCATATGTCTTGGGCAACAAAAGAGAGGCCTCCTGAGAGGCAACCAGAACTTTCAGCAGTGATACAGAAAACAGACAAGATGTTGAGATCTTAAACATCTAAAGGAATAGGCTCAATTCCAAAAAAGAGCTTGAGAGTTGCAGGAATGAAGTAAACAAGAAAGAAATCCCTTTTGGCTGGGAACTGAGGTGAGAGGTGTGCTGTGGGAGCAGATAGAATGTTTAAAGCTTGGAGCCTGGACAGTGATATTCAATTACAGATTTTCTAATTTACTAAAGACAGGAATGCATGGGGAAAGAAGAGGAAGAGAGTTTATTAAGTTAGGAGCGTAAAGAAAAGGGAGTGAGACCTTTATTTGACGAGGAGTAGACACACGAGTTGAGGGGAAGGATGAGATACCTTTAATTAGACAAGATCGACAGTGAGGGGTTGTGAAGTCTAATTAGGTTTGTTAGAAAAAAATGGTTTTGAAAGTGAGATCACTCAACTGAATGAGATACTTCATTATAGCTGAAAGAAAGTCAGAGATGGACAGTGTTTTTTTTATTTTTTAAATCACTATGGGCGACATTTTAGATAACAAGTGATTAGTTCTTTTGTCTGTTTCATTAGCGAATGACTTTCCTGTCAATTTAATTTTCATGATACCGAGCAGATCAAGCTCAGCGACCTTGTAAATTGACAGTTTCATTGGGCACAAGCAGGTATATTCCTGCCTGCCCCCATTTGGTAATTTACTGGCTGTCTATGACATCAGCCGTAACAAAATGTGAGGGAGTGCTCACTAAAGGGAAATGTCAATACAAATCGGGCAATTTGGCATCGAATATTATCCTGTCCACTGCTTTCAAATGTCTTAACACAATAGCTGCCGTTGTGTGCTTTTTTCTTCAATTTTAGCTGGGGAAGGCACAACAAAGCAACTGAAAATCTACAAAAAACCCTTACTTATTTCTATACAAATTCCCCAAATAGTAGCCAAATGCACTTGATCCACCAAAAACTTGCTTGACTTTTAAACTGTTAACTGTTGTCTCCATGATTCTAATCATGTTATGGAATATAATATGTGGATCCTATTTGGAAAAAATTTAAAGGAAAAACATTATTTATTAATGCATAGACACAATTCTGGTGAAAGTCTTAATTGCAAATAAAGAAGACCTTGTTTGTAAACTATACTGGAGGAATCACACAGTAGTCTAGTGGTGCATCGTGCTTCATATCAATTTTATTTATTAAATGATCAGCAGTTAATTGATATATACATATTACACTTTTTTTGCATGTTATACATGGTGTATAATTCACAACCTGACATAATCAATACCATGATTTAAGTTTATGACACAGACTGTACAAACATATTAACATAAATACAAAAGTGGGGTGTTACTGCAATTGCTACAGTGGACACACTCTATTTCTTAGAATATGTTTATTTACCAGCTAAGAAGAAAGTCTCACCTATAAGGTTACTGTACTTTAAAGCTGATGACATGCACGTTTCTGGCCACCTGATGATTAAAAGTCCAATATTCACCGTCCTTTTATGCAGTATTTCTCAACTCCTGAGGGAAATATCTGGTTGTTACCTTCTAAATGCTCCACTGTGTTCACCAGCTAGTCGCCAACTTATATTTGTCTTTTGTTTGGTGCTGCACTACGGTGGGTTTTTGGAGCTTTTTCACTGAAAGCAGCTTTGGACAAAAATGACACTATGAGAGCAGTGAGAGCAAAAACAGTAAAGTTGCGGACCACAAAACCAAACCAGCATGGTGAAAGATGATTAAAAGCTTCTTGGAGTTGAAGGGAACTGCAGTCATTTCATCAATTAATACAAAAATAGTGGGTAACACTTTAGATTACAGCCCACACGTAACGTGGCAGCTGAGACTTTCTTCCATGGAGCTGTTGTAAAGAAACACTATAGAGATGTTTTGTATAGCTACTCCCTGTTGGCATAAAATCTGCTTGGTCTCGGCTGCAAGTTTGAATAGTTTGAAGTTAGTTTAGAAGAGACATGCTGAGTTTGAAAGTTATGAAATGACCCTTTGCTTGTCATATCATCTTTTAATTTTAATATTGTGCAATGACTCTCTATTAACTTTTTCAGTGACGATAGTGTTCATATCCTTTACTATTGATGACAGTTCCGCTGTGACAGGACATAAAATGGATCATCTTCTTCAACTGCCTCATCATAAACAAGCTTTTCAACTCACTGTAGTCCATAATAACGATGAACAGCACTCTGTTTGCAAAAGTGTAAATTCACGTAAAAACATAAATGTGCCCCATAGTTATTTAAGAACTATGCAGTTAGCCTATCCTCATTTTGTTATCATCAGTAGCCCTCCAATGTAGTAGTGTATGATCATTTTGAAACAATTCACAGCAGATTTATAAAATGCTACATAAAATGCATTATCCCATCTTCCCCCAAACTTTCAGCTTTGTCAATCAGCAGGTCATATTTTACCCTGTAATAACAGCATAGGTACCCGTTAGTTAAAAAACACATACAGTAAAGTAAATAAAGTTCTTACCCCCTTATTCCCTAACCGGTGTTAGTATCAGTATCGGTGTGTACTGTACTGGTACACCTTCAACACAAAAAAGACACTGTATTGGGAGTAATTATGATGTATGTTTCAGGCCGTAAAATAAAGTGTTGCCAAATATTTATTATAGCTGACTAATGTTCAGCTGAACATGTGCTGTCTCATGTGAAAGTAAAGTACTGAGGGCTGGGCTACTTAAAACATAGAATGTAGATGTGATGACGGATGGTTATATTAAACCCACAGTTCTCTCAAACCAATCTTGAAGCAGGAAATACCTAACTATCACAGAGAGAAGTGCCTTCCTCACTTGGGATTCTCTCTCAATTTGAGTCAATAGTTTTGAGGGAGTCCAGTAGAATTGGTTAATGATTAGAAAGTGAATGAATTTAGTCCTCCACTCCCTTGAAACCATTTTGTAATTCTAATAAGCTAGACTAATCATTATCTGTAAATGAAACATTGAAATATTTCCCCATAGTGATTTTAAAGTAGTAGGTTTAATAAACTTACTTACTAAAAGAGAGCAATATCTAGGTATCGGTTGATCAATATTTTTTTCTCATGCAGGAGCGACATTCACCCCTAATGTATTTGGAGTTCTCCATCACTGATTAACTGCCAGTTTGTATTCTTAAGTTCTCAAAGGGCCTCAAGGTATATATAGATCTCATAAGTTTTTCACCAGAGACATCAACCCCATCTCCAGTCAATATGTAAGCTACTACTTACTTTTCTCTCTGCATTTACAAAGCTGATTCATCCTGCCGTGACCCCACACTACTCCCATGGCTACATTCAGTATTGTGCATAAGGGTGTCCCACTCAACCTCATTTAACACACACACTCATATGTTCTTGGTGTCTAAATATTTTTTTAATTTTTCCTCTATTTCCCACTAAACTACTTCAACACCATCCAATGTACAAACTTCATTTAAAATATTTCAGCTTATTAAAAACGTTATCTTACTTAGCTTTAGTGTTTGTATCGTCCATGCTTTCCAAAATATTTAACATATAACGTTTATCAGGAATCTTCCCCCATTCAAATGAATCAACCAAATGTTCAGAGTTAAAGTGGGTGACATCGCACGCAGAGTGGGGTTAAGCTGTTAAACTGCTTTTTTAAAAAATCTCTTCAACTTCCTCTTACTCCCACAGTTTTCACTCTTCATTCATAGTTGTTTTTTTTTCCTCCAAATGTGGAACAATCTTCTCTTTCAAACACTGTAACTATCTAGGCAAACTTACTCACACATCATGCACATTATAACCTTTAATTGCAGTTGGGGACACGCAGCTGATTGAGATTTGCTAGTTAAATTGCTTCTTTGATCCCTGTGGCGTTAACCAACCACTGGATTAACATTGCTCTGAAACTCATGCATCTCACAGCAGTTTCAAGGCAGCCCAACACAGGTGTTATTTACAGATATTTTAACATTTCTAACTGTAACTACTATATCAACTCCGTTCATCGCTAAAACAAATTGTTTAATCATTTATTGCTTTGAGTAATGAGCTGGAGTTTGATGCCTGCCTCACATAATAGAGATGAACCTATTACGTGACCAGTCTGAGCCAGGAGTCGCTCGGCATGTTAACTGCAGATGGTGGATTTTTAACTGACTTGACACACACACACACACACACACACACAAATCAAGCCATGGGCCTTTGAACAGTGATCTAATTTTAGGAATTCACACACATACAGTATATCATAATGTTTAGTGACAACTGTTTTAACTTTTTTGCCCACATACAGTATGGAAGAAGCTTCTTTCTGTGTGTCTCATAGTTACATGTTAGTCCAAGCAAGCACACACTCACAGGATTATATATATATATATATATATATATATATATATATAGAGAGAGAGAGAGAGAGAGAGAGAGAGAGAGAGAGAGAGAGAGAGAGAGAGAGAGAGAGAGAGATTTTTAATATACAGATAGAAACAAGAGCTTACTGTTTTGTTTTAGTTTTTTTTTAATAAAAGCCCCACAATGTAACAGAGCTTACTGCAGGCTTCGTGAGCACCCAATACTTTCAAAATAAAAATCTCAATAGTATTTTTCTTCACACACACAGAATTCAACACCCTTTACTACATGGCAGTGCTTATAGGGCTTAGCCCTTGGCTGATTGGTTGATCCTTATTCCAAATAAGACCTTTTAAAAGACACTTCAACTCCTTCTCCGTACACTTAAGACCAAGTCCTTACACTATAACTCTCATTTCAACACCTTTCATTGCTCACACTATATTTTGCCCCCTTTATCCCTTTCCATTTTTTTCTAACTCGTCAAACTCCTTCAGCTGCTCCTTCATACAAAATTAAGCCAACAATGCAGTTTAGCTCCCAGCCATTTATCAAGCAATGCTGTTCAGCTACCAGCTATACATGAAGCAATATAGTACAGCTTCCAGCTTTTCAAGCAGTGCAATTTAGTTCAGCGTCAGCTTTTCAGCAGCCAGCAACCCCACCGCAATTTCTTCAGATATTGCATTCTCTAGTCTCTCTCTCTCTCTCTCTCTCTTTAGGATATATGACCAAAACACAATGTTTCCAGTGCATTAAATAAGTCTAAAGCCAATTAATAAAATCAGGCAGAAAAAGGCTGCAGCACTGCACATCTACTGCAATGTCCTTGAAACCAGTCATAAACCACTGACTGCAGCACCAGAAATAAATTTCTGATCATCAGACCAGAAGTAAACAGCTGACTACACAAGTGGAAACAAACAAGCAGCAATGAGACCAGAAATAAATGACTGACCCACAGAGCTGGAACTAAACTGGTGATCACAGGAGAGTAGATAGATGACCAATTATCAAGCGGTGAACAGGCAAATCTCCAAGGGTCTGACATCAGTGAGCTGTGCACGTGTCCCCCCCAACAAGCTGGTGACATTTTAGCTGCCTCTTAAAAGACTTGGTGGATGTGAATTTGCTGCCTACACTGATGGTCCCTGAGGAGATGGGTCAGTTCCTCCTAAAGGTTACATTCTGTCACTTCTGGGGAGAGAGTCAGCTGTTCGTTAGGATTACAATCAGATAATGATTATTGTACAGTAGGTGTGTGTGTGTATATGTGTGTGCGTGGGGGGTGGGGGTGGAGAGTGATGGACTAGATTGGGAGCTCTGCAAAGTGGGAATACAAAAACGTGTAACTGTCACATGCATAATGATTTTTTTTTACACAATATGGGAAAAACATCAATATGTTTCTACTGACTGTTCTTCAGGGTAAAAGTGTGCTGTAATAAGTAAGCATATAGCATCTAAAATAGGTCCTGGGTAAATAGATAATACACACTTTGCTACTATCTAATATCGATCGCCACTGAAAGCACATCTCAGCACAGATAGTGCTAGTCAATAAATGTTGGACTGTGGATGGTCAAATGTTCAAAAACTGTGAAATCCAGAGCCTCCAGTCCAAAATAACCAGTATTTGAGTCTAACATTAAAATGTGGCACTTTCAAACTCATTGTTGGAATATGATCAAAGTGAGCAGTGTTTAAACATTGCAGTTGCCTATGTTAGTTATGAGCTTGGTAAGCACCCACAAATTAATTTGGCAATAAACCCCTGGTGAAATAAAAGGTTGCTGCAACCAAATAACATTAAGTCTCACACAGAGATAATATAGAGTTAGGATAATGAGCCAATCAATTATTTGGATCTGCTCAAGTGACAGTTGGCTCTCACCACTCAACAAAGTCATCTCACTGCCTTTAAAATGTCACTGGGTGTTTCTGTGTTGCACAAGATTCCACTGTCACCTAAACCTAAATAACCTCAGAGAAAAAGAGACGCATGAAACAAAAAAGAACTTCAACATCTCCCTCCTGGAAGAAAGTGAACCACAACCAATTATTCTATCACCTAGAGGTCTCTATAAAAAGTTGACGGATTGTGTGAGGCAGGTGATTAGTTTTAAGTGCCAGATGATTGGGCTGTGAACTCTGCACTTTAGAACTATTACAAGGACTAATGGAAGGAAAGCTAATGTTACTCTGACAAACTACCTAACAAGCTTTCTTACTTTTTAGTTAAACATAATGAAACACATCAAATATTGAAACAGCTTTCTCTGTCAGATACCTAGAAACCATTTTACATAGCAGTCAATGCACCAGACACGATGATACAAGCAAATAACAGATTAACTTGAGAGTGAGAACAACTACTGTACTTTTATTTCGACAATAAATTTGAGATTTTTACAATAATTTTACAGTAAAGCTAACATTTGATGTTGCTGAAGGTTACTCTGATGCAATAAATTACCCAAGAATGATTTGGCTAATTAGACTTAATATTTAATTATAAATCACCGCCTGTAAAATATAATAAGCCAAGACTATCTTCCAACAACAGACTGTAATGCCCTCCGGCTTTACAGTGTTCTACACATTGCTCTTGTTTAACATTTCATTTGCTGGGAGATTTCTTCTATTCTTACAGATGACTTTGCATGTGTCATGCTATTTCACTTGCAGGTAGTAAATTATGAATCTTAATGAATGTACATGCTCTGATACTTTGACCTATTTATGTTCTTTTGTTTACTCTTAAATTTTTTTGAGTAGTCATTTGAATCTTTAACATATAACGTGAATACTATTTCAATTATTTACCTACTTTTAGACTTTATTGGTATCTTGTTTTACCTTGTTTATATCTCTTCTACTTCAGGACAAACATGCATATTTCATGGCCCCTGTCCGCCCCTGTCTTCACCGCCCCCCCTGCCTTTGTGAAGAGCCTATTCTGGTCCTTTTTGTGGTTCTTCATTGCAGCTCATATTACTCAGAGTATTGAGTGCCACACATACCTTTTCCAATCCATCCTCCAATCATTTAAGTTAACTTTCCATTCCAATCTCTACCTGGTTTGAACTGGGTAACATCAGTCTTAAAAATGTTTTCTCCTGTAATTGCACTTGACAAACAACCCACTGGCCCAAGTAACTCTTTATTGACCTGTCTATCTACAGAGTGCTGCTGCCCCTCATGGTGTAGTGCCACTGTAGTTATTTGAGAGGCATAAGGTGCTGGCTTGCGCCCATCCCCACCCAGGTGCCAAAGTGTGTAAATGCAATGATCGATTTCAAATTTCTTAAGAGCTGCAAGGAATGCTGGTGGTTACAGAAACTGTCCACTTACCCTAGAATCTGAACATCTCTCCCAGCAGCGTTTCACTGGGCAAGGCAACTATTTGCTCTTTTTTTGCTCACATATTCTATGTCCCCCTGGCAGCAGCAGCAACAGCAAAAAAAAAGATGAAGAAAATTGGTATTTGTGTTTGTAACCATGCTTGCCATGTTTGCTCTTGTGCCTGCCTACTCCAGATTAGTATAGTTGCATAAGGCACGTTATTGATATGCTTATTGGTGTTTTTGGACACTGTTTTTTTATTCATATTAAAGAATGTCGGGTTTTAATGAAAGACGAAGAATTGTATAACCATTTATGCGTGTTTGTAATAGATTTGGCTGGACCTGTAACAGTATATATAACTGAGAAGCTGCAAGTGGGCTCCCACCATGGCCTCTGTTGTCGAGAGAATTTTATTAGTTATAGCAGAGAGTAGTAGATATTATAAATGCAAAGCTTATGCTGCTAATGGAAATGAGTATGAGCAAAGGGAGAAACTGCTAATGTAGTTTAGACATCTTGAAGACTATGTCTATGTTGAATACATCTTGGGCGAATGCAAACGTTAATTCCTTTTGGACCTGAAGTGGTGGCTTATTAGATTACTTCTCAAATATCATGTTTATCTGGTTTAGAGATGTAAATGGAAAGCATTAAATGTATCCTTTAAGGCTACAAAGAGGCAGTGAGCGAGCTCTCCCTGACTAGCAGGGAGCTCATGTATAGTTTGGAACAGTATTTGTTGCTGATTTAATCTAATACGGAGCGCTACTGGCCCACATGCCTTTGAGTGTGTGGGTGGTTTACATTAATCTAAGTGAATATTTAGTGTTGAAGTCAGCCCAGAAAGTATTTGGACAATGAAATACTAGTTGATATTTTGGCTCCATTCTCTTTCTATTTCAAATGTTCAACAAGATGATGCTAATGAGGTTAGTTGGTTTAAATTTTAGAGTATGTTCAGAATCAAATTAATATTCAATGATGCGCTTGTTCTTTTCTTTTTATTTTGATGTTAGAGCTATTACTTGCATGTGGTGCCTGGAGACATAAGTGCCTCTCCATGAACAAGGGGGCTTGTTGTGAACAGGGGCCAGCAGCACTGAAGCAGCCCTCACCTGTTCAGCCCCACAGCCAAATCCACTCTGCTCATGCCCTGCCAAGCTACACCACAACCAGCTGGTGGCAATCTTCAATTACAACACCTGAGCCGCATTAACTCGTCTGCCCCGGCCCTGAAAGCCAACAGGTGCATGAGAGAGACGTGCAGGGGGCTCACTGGTACCTGTGGACAAGGCTTGGCTCATGTCAAGGGAAATAACGTTTTATTAATTTACTGTAGTGTAGGTTTTTGTTCCCTTTATGTGGAAATTGGAGATTTTGTAGTGAATAATGGAGCTACCTACTGTCAAATGAGTGAATGAGATAAAAACAATGGAGCTTATTGGTTTTTCATGACAGCTTTTCAAGAATGACGTATGTGCATAATACACTGTTGAAACTGTTGATGTTTTAATTTCCCATTAAAATCATAAACCATCCATGTAATAGCGATGTGCAGCTTATGGCGGAATAATAATAACTCTAAAATAATGCAGTTCCCATTATTGTAATAGATTTTACCTGCCATTGATGTGACAACGTTCATGCTGTCAGTATAATAAATATCACATGGTTGGATTTTATCGCCCAAAATGTGTTTCAGTATAACAATGACAGTACTTAATTAAAACTTTTTTTTTATGTGTAACAACTGAACTGAGGATGTAAAAACAAAGTAATTGCACAGTGCTCATACATTTGCACATTTGGTTTTAAACTAAGAGAGTGATGATTATTGTCATTAGAAAGCATTAGTATTGTGGGAAGTTATCATGTTAGTTTCTTTTATAGCCTTTAGGGTTGATAGGATTGTTTTGTAAGGAAAAAACCTTCAAGATGAGCAGCCTGTTCTCCCAACCACACGTTACATATTGCTCTCAAGTAACATAGAGCAAAAGTCAGAGATCAATTCCCATGCAACATGAAATGAAATTCAACATGCCGGGAAAGAAAAGCACATGTTTGGTTTTACAGCTAGATAATTGCACTGTATTTCTGATCTGTTATCTGACCAATTACTTTTGACATAATAAAAATAAATAACCAAATGCAGCCACTGTGTACTGAAGAGATGTTTTTATTCTGATATCCTTGATTAAAGTAAACCATCTGTCCTTTAACCTCGCAGTCATGCCTTTGCCTTGTAAAAGAAAATCATTGCAACAAACTTAAAATGCAATCTCCCTCAGTGCTGTCCAATCATAACAAGTACTCGATCTTGGTGGCAGTGTGCCTCATCATTTGAATTAATTTTGAAATGCTCTCAGCCACTGGCTCTATTTAGACTTAGAGATTAGAGATCCCTTGTAGTGAAGATATTAATGCCGAAATTTATTTTGTGATGTTTTCACAGAGGAAATGAGAGTGACAGCTACATCTAATTCTGTGGGTTTATATTTGTGGAGTATATTTGTCAAGAATTTAATCTGTGTTTTGCTTTATAATAGATTCATTTCATTTATCTATAGGTACAGTTGGTCAAAGTCATCAAATGCTACAAATATACAAAATATGGGTTGAATAAGTTTTCTTTAAGAAAGTTCTTTTAAGCTGGTCTGATGCTATGAGACTTTATGGGCAACTTTAATGTTTAAAACTGCATGCACCTTAGATTGCTCTGAAATCAGCAATCACGTTTGACTCTGTTTGAGGGCTTGTCGCTCGATTATAAAAAGGTCTGTCAACGCAAATGGTTAGCTTGTAGGTAATTCAGTAATGACTGAGAGGTTTCTCAGGTGGGGCATAATAGAGTGTTAAATGAGTGATGCAAAGCTTCACAGACTCAACTGAGTTTGAGCCTGCGAGTGAGAGGTTGTACCGTCTGCTTTCAGTGCCACCTGATACACACACAGTATTTTTCTCTGTTTTTGGTGTGTGAGAGCAACTGACGGGCAAGATCAAATCAGTGTTAATGTTGTACATGAAACATACCAAGTGCACTTCTCAAGAGTACTTATTCACTTAAAGCAAACGTCCTGTAATGATGATTCACTTAAATTTACTTCATCAATTTTAATGCAGTAATAACATCCTCAGTTAATCAAAGTGAAACTGCTGGGCAGTAATATAAATTGCTGAGTGTGATCAGACTTAAAGTCTTGTAACCGTAATTCCTGTCACGTATATTTCTAATATAAATCATTTATATAGAAATGGCCTTGAATGGATAAGCAAAAAACTGCTCTGTGTCTTTCTCCAGTACTTGAAACAGTAGTGCACACACAAGGATGCAGATTTGGATTGATCACTCAGGCATTTTTCTCCTCCTGTGAACTCACCGCGACAATGTCTGGAACATTGTTTTGCTTATTTGAGAGCAGAACAAGACTTGAAAAGCATCCCTGTAACAATGCAGTATCTGATCCATGTTACATTTATATTCACTGTACTAAAAGACATGGATTTTCATGGTGCAGACTTTTAGAAGCATAGCTCCCAGGTGCATGGTTTATTATATAGAGAGCAGATGTAGCTTGAAGAAACATTGCTATTTGAAAATATTTAATTGGAGACCGCATTTCAAGACAGCCAGCCCTGCCGCTGGTTTTATTCTAATTGCCAGCAGCAACGCACTTAATGAAGCGAGTGGTGAAGAGTGTGGATAAAAGAGTGAGAGTGACCAGGTTTCCAAGGCAACAGCAGCGGTAGCCGAGTAGTGCTTTCATCTTGAGGAAAAGGCTACAGGAGAACAGTGTTTCCCTGCAGAGCTTCCTGCAGCTTTAGAATGACTGTCTATACAGTAATACATACATTTGTGGAAATGAAAAAGTAGAAGTAAAAAAATGTACGCAAACCTGTAGAGTAAGGCCTATACAGTCCACCAGAGGAACAATTCTCCCCCAAACCTCAGGATTAGATTTGTGTAGGCCATCTCTGAAGCACCTTAATGTACCAGTTTAAAGAGAGCTTTGAAACCTTTCTGTCTTAAGATTTTAACAAACGAGTAGGCCAGTCATTTTTTGCCCTGCTTATCTTACATATCTACTGTATATCAATGCAATTTCTTTGGTTTCCAGAAGGTGTTTTTCATTTCAACCACAGATGCCCACAATGGATCATCATTTCCCATGAACAGTACTGTACAGTTCTGCAAATTGACCAGAGCCCGGTGGCCCTAACAAAGTATAACGTTAGGGTTTTTTCGTGCACTCCAGCCTCAGGTTGGGTTCAGGTTTGGTTATTTTCAAATCTAATTCATAAAGAAATAGCTCTCTTTCTTTTAGCCAGTGGTCTGCATCCAAATGTGTCATGTTTTCCAAGTAGGACACATTATGCCCAGCAGGAAATTACAAAGAGAGACAGAGCATAGCCGATGTGTTGCATTAGCCTTTTAGTTTTTGCTTATTTCATCCATTAACGGTCAGTAATGGATGAAATAAGCAAAAACTTGCGAATAGGGGAGTGTCAAAATCCCCGAATGATTTAGGGAAGGCTTCTTCACTGTAGGCACATTATGACCTTGTATGAAACACGATTATGACTGTACAAAGAACTGTCAAGTTCAGCTGGGAAAGACACAAGCCAGGATTTAGCCAATATTGGGAAAAAGAGGTATTGAGCGTGATAACACGTTCTCAAACCAATAGTCCCTCAATGCATTCCAAAATAAACCTATGTGAGTATTCTGCCACAGTCACTGTATGTTTAAAGGGCAGTTTATCAGCTAACTTTGGCACCTGATTTTTAAATAGTCTTAGTTATTTACAAAAATGTTTACAGTATTAGTTTTAGATCTAGGTCAGCAGCAACTATTGTAGGTGAATGTAGTCCATAAATCTTTTCCTTCTAAGAACCAGTAAAGTCAGATAACGTTACTGACAAAGACAGAACCTTGCTGAATGCAAGCTGCTTTTTTATTAACAGTAGTGTAACAAGTCAAGCAACTATCATCTTCTGAACAAGATATATTTCTGGGCAGCGGAGGATATTTTTTTGCTGATCAGGAGCTACAGTGCATGATTACACAGATGCATGCAGGCTGTTGAATAAATGACTTTACATTCATTTGTTCATTTGTCCATGTTTCACATTTTCAAAATTCACTTTCAAAATTTTATTTTTATTTTTAATTCGCTGACGAAAAAATTTAACACGTTTTGTCGTTCTTGTTTTCAGTGTTTACTTTTATTTAGTTTTAGGCTCATTTTCATCATGAAAAACTGGTTGTCACCTGCATAGACGCCTCACATTCAGGATCCCGAGGGCGAGCCGGAACATATATAAGAGATTTTTTACATCCATACAGGCAGTGAATGTAAAATGATCACATTTTTAAATGTGTTTTCTTGTAGATTTCCACCTGCTGCTGCTGTTTTCTGATCATTGCACAATTGTGTTGTTCTATTTTAATGGTGTTACTGTGTTGTATTCCTGTGTGTGATAACTGTTGTGTCAGTTGTATTTCTGTGTTTTGGACAAGACAAATTTCCACAAAGGTGGAATAAAATGTAATCTTATCTAACCTAACTAACATATTTCATTATACTTTTTGTTGACAAAATTTACACTGCTGATAAGTTTGACAATAAAAACAATAAATACTTTTCTTTATCTGAGGAGAAGTTAATGACTAAGGCAGTTGGTTTATTATTTTGAGATATTATACTTTCATGTGCTGTCATATGCCACAGCTGGCTGCAGTTTGTGGTATTTTCACTATACATGCACCATACTATAAGCTGATAATTGGCTTCTATACACCCTAATATTACTTGTTGTGTCTTAGTGTACTGTATATTTTAGTCATTTCCCAGATTAGGGATATTTCTTTGTCAGAGAGGAAGGAATATCTAAAATAAAATGTCAGGTCAGTTTCCAGTCTCAAATTTTGAAGTAGGTGGTTGTTTGTTATTCACACTTTAAAAGAAACCCACGTGTTACCACAGTTGATGTCAACCTACTACACTGTAAAAGGAATATGATCTGTAAAACTGAATTATAAGTCAGCCTGCTCATGAGATATGTATGAAGTTATTGACTCAATTTAACATCTTCCATTTATCATTTTCCTGGCCTCATCTTTATTGCGTTGTCAATTACCACATGGTCTTGGGTCTCTCTCGCCCAATTCTAGGTGACTCTCCTGAATAGCAAAACACTTCCATGAGTCAAAAAGCAGATAATAACCATAATACTGAGACAGCACATCCCTCAAGTAAGAGGGTCTCCAGCAGAACATAGACACATTAATAATTGATAGATAGAAAGCCAGCACTGCACGGCAATTTTGAAAAGCCCAGTGCCTGCCACAGGAGAAATTTCCAGCAGCAAATAGGTCTTGAAGGTGCCAGTTATGTCATCTTTCACTACAACAGTGAAGTGAAATGCCGAGAAGTCTAATAGACTAATAAATTAGAAAATGGAGCCCCTTATTCTGAGTTAAAATTCAATGGAGATTAGAAATGCTGTAATGTCTAAGTAACAATTTGCCCAGTGTTACGGAGATCACAAAATATCAGTAAATGGTAAAAAAAAAAAAGAAAGAAAGAAAAAAAGCTCCCTTCAGCCAAATGCCGCTAAAACTTGGATACTGTAAAAGAACCCTTTGGGCAAGTACTTACCAGCATATACTTTTGACTTTAACCTTTGTTATTTCAATTCTGGGTACACTGGGTTTGTAGAAGATATAGAACACCATCCCCAGCACTCACCATGCTGTAATTGAGCATGCAGTATCAAAAACCTGAACTTTCACATTTTCTTCTGCTTTTATCGATGGAGTAGAAGATGTTCTTTGCACAGTAGGGTATCAGCCCCATGTCCAGCTTTAAGGTTACGTGCTATAGACAATATTGGTTTCCTCTCACTCCTTAGGAAGCTGAGAAGGCTAAAATTAGCACAAGTTACTCAAACTACAACCATTTCACAACATTACCCACATGTTTAATGTTATGTGACTTAGGTTCCGTGACTTACGGTACATACATAAGGTTCGGTATACCTGACGCTGGACTTTTCTACAGTTGTATATGCCGTTTTCGGGAATGGCAATAAATGTTGTTTTGGGACAATTGACAATCAACCTATTTTATTGTCTAGGTATGAGGATGTGTTGGATAAACATGAGTGAACAAGACAGAACATAACTTGATAAAAGTGGCTGATTAGACAGAATGCACAAACAGAGGCTAACATTACAACACCTATTCCTGGGGCCCTTATAATAGTTACAATCACTACCGAGAGAGGTGGAAAGAAGTATGATTTATTCTCATTTCTCTTTCCAAAACCTAAAACAAATCCAGAAAAATGTAGGCTGTGAATTGTTCCTAATGTAATGTTAGTTATCTAACGCTAGCTAACTTACTACTGAATGTAACATTATAAAGACATACAGTTCTGCTTTTTATTGATTATCATAGTGAATAGAGACATAATTAGCTGTACAGGAACCGTGTTGATCCTTAATATCGTTGTCCTCTTTCTCAATAATCAGGTAATACGGTGGTTCACTTTTACTCTGTGATCGGTAACGTTAGACTTTAGCTTCTGTCTTTATTTTTTTCACGTCAGTTTCACAGCCTGAATACAACCTTCAAATGCACAGTGCAACTGCAAAACTGCTTCTTTCTGAGATAATTTTTTTCCCACAAATTAGACAATATTTCTCCAGGGAGTGCACTAATAGACAGTGGCGGCAGCATCATGCTAAAAGTCCTACAGGTCCGACAGTTTGTCAGACTTAGTAACAGTAACTAAGGAGGCATGCCTTTTTCCCGGTGTGTTTGATTTCTTTTGATTATTTGGACTTTGATTATCGCCTGCTCCCTTTTTGAATTTGTTTACTTGTGTTGGACAGCTCATTTGTTTGTGACCCTTGATTGCCTCCACTCGTCATAAGCTTGTTATTCTTTTTGTTTTGAACACCATAAGACAGAACCTGCTGCATTTGGGTCCAAATCTCTTGTGTTCCTGTGTCTCCAATTGATTTAACATGACAGCTCTGTAAGTAAAGTTAGATATTATCTGCATATAGACTTATTAGATGGTTTACATTGGTAGACTGTGTGCCTTAAATACCATAGCTAAGGCTACAGCATCTGCAGCAAGGGGTTCCATGAAGATGGCGAAGAGAGAAGGAGAAATTCTGCATCCTTCCCTGTGTACAATGTGAAACTGGATGATTGTAGCCCATTCATTTTGACTGTGGTCTTGAGATGAAGGTGAGTTGTACAGTGTCTTAATCCAATCTAAGAAATTACTCTTCAAATCCAAACTTTTGTAAACTGGCAAAAAAATATGTCAAATTAATTCAATCAAAAGCGTTTTCTGCATCTAATATAGTAACTAATGATGTTGATTAGTTTCCTTTGAATTGTATGAATCCAGTCTGATCAGTACGTATTATTGATGGAGTGACATTTTCAATTTTAGTAGACAGTGCTTTGGTGATGATGAGTCACTAGAACTGCCAACTTATAATATTTACCCAGGCTGTTTTCACTTGTATCTAAATTTGTTTCAATAAATTATTCAAGTCCACCGGTCTTTGACTTTTCCTAAAGGTATGTTATGTAGCACCCCAAATTTACAAAATAAAGCCAGATTTTAAAAATGTGTCCTGGGTTGATTCTGCATCTGATGTGTCATAATCTGACTGCGACCCTCTTGCAGATTCGGACCGAATGCAATGATTGGCTGGGTGACTGTCACGCTCCCTCGCTGCCATGGCTACCGGTCCTGCTGCTACAGGAGCTGCCCCCCTGCGCGCACCCGGTCAGCGCTCTCAGACCGGAGGTAATGTTTGCATGGCTTTTCAACGATAGTGACTGACATCTGAGGAACACCAAGGGGCTGAAAAGTTACACCGTGGTGGCTTTATTTCTGCTGGACAGGTAATCTGGCTTTTATCATTTTGATGGTAATTTGTTACTTTCATCGCTAGCAAACGTAGCTACCTACTTAGCATACAGCTAACGGTTGCTATGAGTGCAGGCTGGTGTAGGAGCCAGAGTAGAGAGGATGAATTATATCTGGCTTTTGGTGAGCTGCTAATGCTAATATTAGGTAAGACAATGTAGGTGTAGACTGCGCCGGTTTAGTTTATTCACCATCTAGGTTTATTATACTATGTTTACACCTATCTTTACACCTTGTATCTAATCTGTTTGTGTAATTATCTTGTGTCTGCAGGCGTTCTTTGACTGTATGTTACTCTTTTACAAATGATGTAGCTGTGTGTTTGTAGTTATGAGAAATACATTTCAACATTAGTGTACATAAACAATGATGGCTAAAGGTCCCCAAGTATCTGTGTTTCTGGTATATAAGCTACCTATAATATAGTTTTGACATTGTTCGTAGCTAAACCTACTGTGTGAAAACATTTTACTGTAACTGGTGTTTTTCCATTACTTATTTTACCAGAAGTAAAAAAAATCCTGTATGTTTTATTTCTACTGCGCCCTCAGGTCACCTGCAGTCTTCCAACACCCTGTGCTTCTCACCAGTACACTGATCGGACCATGCTGGCTGGCCTGGATTACAACCACCATGTCCACAGACCAGCCAGGAGAAAAGCTGATGACACAGTTCAGTATGTTACATTATGAGTACTCTTGTGCATTTTACTCAATACATTTATAAGTGATGAGTCAAAAAATATTAAACAGTATGAGGAATACAGATACATGGTGCTGATTTATTGTTATTGATTGCATTTTATGTGGAAATAGTTTACTAATTACTCTATAAGAGAACAATGTCAGGTGTTAGCTGATCCTCCTTTCCGTATTATCAGGTACAGCGAGGTGTATAACAAAAAGTCCAGGAAGTGGAGCTTGTACTCATTGAAGGTGGAGAAGGACAGTTACATCGCAGACCTCCAGAGTGCCATCCTCTTCCTCCTCCGGTTGTCTACTACTGAGGAGATGCCTAGAAGCAGAACCAGGAGACCTGACGATCCCCATCAACATGGGGTTCAGTCAGGTGTCCCTGCCCCAACTGTGTTGCTAGATACAGCAAAATATAAAACAAAAAGTAATGTGGTTGGTTTTGAAATGTAGTAATCATGTCAGAGAGGTGACTGTGATATATTTAATCATCTCCATAGCAGCGATACGATGCGACCAACTGTCTTCATAATCAGTCGATACATCTGGACACACCTTGTCTCTTCCTGTATTTTCTATTGATTATATTGTTTTAAAAATGATCTATTTGTGATATAGGTTGTAGTTTTAGTAGTATATAATAACAATAAACAAGTGTTAAACCACATTTGGATGTCATTATTTCAGACATAAGACACAAATGTAGTTCCTTGATTGTTTATGCTGCAGGTGTAAAGAAAAGGCATTTATCATTTTCAATGTTTTATTTAAAAAAGAATGAAAATATTATCCAGAACAGGGAAAAATATCTTACCCTCCTGGGTATAAAAAGAAAACAATGTACAGGTATTCATTCACACAGTGGAGGGAATTATTTGTGTAGCAGTTGGTGACATTACATCTTACACACTGCTAGGATTAAACCTCTGTATTGTCCTGGTGGATCAGGATAACAATTGCATATCTTCCAGAAACAGCAACTTAGTATCACGACTCTGACCAAGTGCTCCACATTGCCACACTACAAACTGTCTGTATGCTGCCTGACTGAACTGTCTGTTACTGAACTGGGTCTGGAAGGTCAGCCTTGTGTGGTGCATGGAAACACTGTAGTCTGGATGTTGTCCTCAGTCCTCAGATTCTGGCCTGTAAAGGAATATGTAGTTGTTAGAACCCCAAACTGGAAAGATCGATGTAATAGGACACAACATTCATATATATAATAATGTGGAGTTTTTTAGGCTACATTTATAGTGATGACTTTTTCCTCTTTTCCTATTTTTCTATAAATTTCTTTGTAACTTAACACTTAAATTAGTATGAAGTATGAAATTATTGTCTTTTGAATTTATTGTGGGGTCATTTGTTGTGTTTATTTATTATGATATTTCCTCTATTTATCTATTGAGTTATGGGGTACCGGTGGGATTTCAGAGCATGTCATGAATGAATTTTATTATTTTTTTCTGGTTTCTATTCATTATATAGAGATCTACATCCATCTCATATAGATCACTCTGGAACGTTATAGTATTGCTACCATAGAGAGAGTCGTATGTACTGTAGGCTTAAGTTTGATCTTTAAAAATGGAAATACGAATGGTTTGTAATTGTTGCCCTCTTTCATGAGGAAGTGGGTGATTGGTGTAGACAAACAATTCAGCTTCTTGAAGGTCTAGCACTGAAAAATTACTAATATATATATTTTTTTGCAAGTTGGACAGTGTGCGGGAGTTTTTCTTTGCTACTTTAGATCCACCTGTCTCTCTCCGACGCACCTGTTTCTTGTTATAGAGGGGCGAAGTAATTAACTGTTCTGGTTAAAATGCCTAAAATACTTCCATGGGGAAGAAATACAGACCTGGTGCTTTATTGGAAGGCATTTGCATACAGTAAGTGCTCTGTGGAATTCTTCCAGTGTAAATGGTTAATCTAATTATTCTGCTTAGTCTTTGGTCAGTGTTGGAAGGTCTATGTTGTTAAGAAAATTGTTTACATCATCCGGTTTGGTTCATTGTATGATGTAAATAATATTTACATAATTTATAATAATAGTAGAATGTTTAAAATGTATTGTTTACCCCCTTTGATGAGAAGAGAGTCGTCCCGGATGATTTTTTTTGTAGCTGGGATAGTGTTATTTTTTTTGTTTTTGTTGAACTTGTTTTGCAAGATGTTTCCCAGATTTATTATTATAGCTTGAAAATTAAGTTAAGTATTTTTTTTAATGTTTGATTTCCAGTTGCAGGTTGCTTCCATATTGTTTTTCTTGAAAGAAGTATGAGATTACCCCCCACCATCACTGTTTTTGAGTTTCCCAGCATAATGTTGGTGAGCTGCTTGAAGAGTCTGACTTTCTCCTTAAAAAACTGTCAAAGTCTGGATCTCTGTGAGGAGTGAAGCATTAATAAAGCACCTTCTGGAAGGTTGTTTGTAAAATTGCTTACTGTGGAGAACTAAGCAGATAGGGACATGGTCACGTTTACAATTGAATGGATTGATGTATCAGTCATGTCCTGTATAAATGAGTTACTAGTGAAGAAAAGTCAATGCAGGAGAATGAGTGATGTAGCAGTGAAAAATATGAATATTCATTTACTGTTGGATTATTTATACGCCAACTGTCGCCAAGTCCTAACTCCTCCATATACTGTTTTATTGTCTCTGTGGATTGCCATTTCCTGCTGGTTGTTTTTGTCTATTGTATGGTTAACAACTGTGGTAAAAGCTCAGTAAATGATGATTTTAGAATCTGTGAAATTGTATATGAATGTGAAAAATCTGTGTAAGTGGAGTGGGGGTTCATCTATGTTAGGTCTAAGTTGTTGAATGATGTGTTAATGATAACGAATCCACATCTGGGTAAGTAATGGTTGATTTATGAGTTAATGGGACTTTCTTGTGACTCATGGATACAGATCTTTGCCTTGAACTGTAGTAAGGAGACTTGACTGAATTCTGGTGACTGTAATCTGTGGTTAGAGCTTGATGTGTGGGTTTCTTGAAGTAGGCATATATCAGGATTTATTTAAATGATTAAATATTTTATTCCTTTTAGCATGGGAGTCAATCCTGCACATGATCCAGTTTAGGAATTTAAGTGGGGCAATGATTGAGGGTTTTTGGGATGATGTGTCCTGGTGAGTATTTGCCTTAAGTAATGTGCGTTTGATTGTGCAAGCTTGTGTGTGTAGAGGTTATACGCAAGTGAGTGTGTGTGTGAGGTTGCAAAGATCCTTTATTTTTGCACGCTGTCACTGGTTTTCATATGAGCAATTCAGAGCAACAGACAACAACAAAAAACAAATACAGAAAAACATATAGTGCTAAAGAACAGAGATAACATGAATTTGTGGGGTGGCTGTTCACATAGGAGACCATGGGGGAAAGAGTCTGTTATTTGCATGTGTTTGAGAAGGGAGGGCGCAGGGGAGGAGGTCCAAATCATGTTATTAACGTCACTGATGGGTAGGTGTAATGTAATGTGTTTGAAACCAGTGTTTTGAATCGGGGTCGCAGTAAAGTTGTCCTTCAATGTATAATTTATAACAAATAAATTTGCATTGCTTTGCATTTCTTGTTTTGTCTGTGTTGCTTCACAGTGGGGTACAGAACTTTTTGTCTGTCACTTATTTCATGTGGGAATTGGTCATTAAGTCCATAGTTAGAATCTTTCCGTTCGTTTGCTTTGTTTTTAATCAGGTCCTTGTGATTGAAATGTTAGAGTTTGGCAATGATGGGCTGTGGTGTTTTGTGGTGTTTGTTGTTTGTCCAAGAGGGTGATCTCGGTGGAAAGTGACATGCTGGAAGGTATTTTCAGCAGAGGGGGCTGTCCTGGATATTTGACGGTGGCTTGAAGCGAGTTGTTTGACAGTTCTAACTTAACAAGCAAATCCAGTTTATTGTTGATAGATGTGAGGACACTGACCTCGATTTCAGTAGTCTGTTGAACATTGTCTGTAGTAATTTCTTCTTTCGCTTGTTTGGGATGGATGACTTTTACAAAGGCGAGCCGGGAGCAGTTTCCATTTTGCACTGTTGGTTGCAGTAGTTCAGCTATTTCCTCCAGTATGCGTAAAAAGACTTCTGATTGTATATAGATTGAGACAGGGGTGGTAACCTAAGTTTGAGGATTTTTTAAAGTCGCGTCTGCTTTTCTGATTAAAATTGTACCTGTGCAATCTAATGCAATCCAATGTATGCTGAGACTTTGTCAGAGAGTTTTAACAAATTTTTAAATCTGTAATCAGTGAAATTATACTAAAACTTCTGTTAAGTGTTTGTCCAACACTGCAGATCTTGCATGTCCAAATATTCTGTTAGGGGTGGAAAAATGTCTGCTGTGGACGTATGTCTTGGTGTTTAGAGATATCTCCCTATGCAGTGGTCCTCAAGACTAGGTCTTCTGAACTCGTCAACTCCATCTCAAGCTGTTGTCTTTTAAGACACTGCTACTGCTTGCCTTAACATCAGTAAAGAGGATGACAGACCTGTGCTCTCGTGATCTAGTCAAGCAAAAAACGCATCAGACTGGACCAGAGCTGTGCCAGGCTGAGGCAGAACTCATCCTTCTAAAAGCATTGGGGGTTCTCTCGGGTCCAGGATGGTCCATTTGGATGCTTTTCATCTTCCATCTTGCAAGGGAGAAAAACATGTGAAGGGGCTGGGCGATGGCACTTCACGATGCCTTTGTGAAGGAGATTGTGGTCAAATCCCTGCGACTACTGTGTATGCTGGGAATGTTGAGGTCTCTTATGCAGTTCTGCAGAAATTTAATACCATGGCAAATACCATGCAATAGAGCGAACAACGACAGCAGCCCCTGCGATGGATTGGCGACCTGTCCAGGGTGTACCCCGCCTTTCGCCCTATGTCAGCTGGGATTGGCTCCAGCCCCCCACGACCCTGTACACGGGATAAGCGGTTGAAGATGGATGGATGGATGGATGGACGACAGCAGCCAGCACAGCACTTCCAGACAGACATCCTGCTACTACATCTAACACCATAACAGCATATCTTGGAAAACTAAAGTAAGCTGAATGTCCATGGGCAAGTCATTTAATGTTACCTGACACAGAAATCATGGCTAGAATAGTGTTGTGTGGCTCGGTCCGAGCCACTTTGTTTGTTTCCCGTTTGAAGAACAAGGGCTGTGTACAAACAATGGATTTATTTCAGCACACACACTGAAAGGACAGCTAGCAGACCATGAGGACGTATTTGCTGAGTGTAACAAAAAGTCGCGTATTGGATTAGAATCACATACCTTACCTGCACTTTGAACTCTGGCTTGACTGACCTATGAATGGTAAGCTGTTCTCCATTAGTCTGCCTGTTGCCCCCTTTTTCAGTGTGTTGTTTTCAGCGATGCACGTCCCTCTGCCTCAGCCTAAACTAAATACAACTAGTGAGGCACGCAGGCAAAAGACCATGCGCAATACCCATATCCAAGAACATGTATTGCATTCTCAAGAGACCTGGGCATGTGAGGGGCCTGTGTTTATGTGTGTAGATGGATATTCAAGCCTTTAAAGCCTTGCTAGAGGGTGTGTGTATACTGTAACAGTAATATTGTGACAGCTTACACAGTCACATTTACATCCTGACAGGTAAATGCTGAATAGGTAGCTAACCTTGTACTCAATGGCAACAAAGGTGAGAATTGATGGCAGCAAAAAAAGTGATATGTAAAGCCAGCTTCATCTCAGATAGCTTAACCGGCCTCGGATTCTTTCTTTTATGTGCTGCTGGAATGTGCTGTAAACTAGTTTTCACTAAATCAGGCCAGTTGTAATTCACACAACCATCCCTTATGTTACTTTTAATCCTTTCCTCTATATTAACAAATGAGAAATTAGCCACTCGAGTATTAGCCCTGAAGTATTATTTTCATAATATGTTGTTTATGGTTTACTGGACTATATCAGCAAATTTAAATATGACTGGATCTATTGTTGAACTGAATGGGATATTGTATTTGGAATATATTCATTTTATGAAGAGAAGAAGTGATCCTTAATACCTGCAAGATCCAATTAACTGTGATGAGCCATTTTTGTGTAACCACTTTATACTCAACGTCACTTTCTGCCAGTGTTCACTGACTGTGAAAATGAAGCATACAATTATTGACTACACAGAAATCTTTATATAACAAAACTATACACTGACTAAAGTCTTAGCCATAATGCTCACTGGCAGCTATGACTGAGGACCATGTGCCTAATGAGTGTAGATTAACTGGCTTATACAAGGGAGATTGTTGCCTTTATCTATTTCCAAAAGAGTCAATACCTCCAGTTCTGTTGGCCAGTGCAGTTCAGCAGTCTCAGGGTACCTACAGCATGAGTTTGATCTTTGAATTAAATATGATATAGATACAGCAGGCTGGTCCTCTGTTATAGGGCTGTGATAGGCACTTTCAAAGGTCTTAGTGCAGAATATCCTGCACAGTTGAATTATCTGTTTTTAGCCTCAATAGCAGCAAAGCAGTAGGGATGGCAGTGTCAGTTGGTCGAGCCACCACTTTGGTCCAGGCTGAAATATTTCGACAACTATTGGATGGATTGCAATGCAATTTTGTACAGACTGTTATGGTGTCCAGGGGATGCATTCTAATGCCTTTGATGATCCCTTGATGGTTTTTTTTCTAGCAACACCTGCAGGTTGACATTTGTTTTTCAGGGTGAAATGTCTCAACGACTATCAGATGGTTTCATTTGCCTTTGTCCAATACTTTGACTTATGACTGAATACCTTCAAATTTGCTTATGCTAAGATGCTAAACTAAGATGGTAACAGTGGCAAACAATGATGTTTGAACTGCACAGAAATGATAAACAGTAACATATATAATAAATACTTCATGTCTAAATATTAAGAAAAATATATTTATTACATATCTCTAGCTCATATTTCATGACTTTGCTTACCTATGATATCATAAAATCACGCAAGCCGATTAAGATGGTGAACTTTCTGCTTACACTACACAAATAAAGTCATACTACCATGCACATCTCTTAACACTTTCACACTCACAACATAATAAACAAGGACTACTGAAAGGAAAACTTAAAGTGTCTTAGTATGGAGTCAGGTCACCACAAGCCTCCAGAACAGCTTCCGTGCTCCTTCTGTGCTCCTTGTCCATTGGAGGGATAAACACAATTCCTCCGCAAGATATACCATCTTTTATACCACCTTTATTTAATCAGGTAATCTCATTGAAATCAATATCTCTTTGTCAAGAGAGACCTACATATAGCCAGACATAAC
The DNA here is from genome assembly GCF_021292245.1 of Micropterus dolomieu. Taxonomy (NCBI): domain Eukaryota; kingdom Metazoa; phylum Chordata; class Actinopteri; order Centrarchiformes; family Centrarchidae; genus Micropterus; species Micropterus dolomieu. Next base: position 27,122,318 of record NC_060172.1, read on the forward strand.
AAAAGGACACATAGCATCAGAGACAGTCACAGACGTCACAAAATAGATTTGAAGATAAAAGTTGATATTATACCATTTGGCATTACGGAGATGGTGGTGGAGCGCACTGTCTCAGATGGTGGTCTTTAATCTTTCATAGGTGTTCAACTGGCTGGAGATTTTTGCTTAATCACTCATGTTACAGTGCTGTAGTTCACACATTATTAAATAATATGGTATCTTGCAACAATGATTAAGTCAATTGACTTCACAGCTTATGTGCTAATGATCAAACACAGTATAAATGCATAGACTATGAACACCCAGACATGGAACAAGTTCCTCCTTTCACTGAATGCTTTCAACCGTAGCTCATTGTCCATTAAAAAAATTCTATTATCTCTGACTTTAAGCAACGGCACATAGACATCTCAAAATTAACATCACAAGACATCAGTCTTGTAAGCCTTGCACAAAATGCTTAGCAATGGGCAGCTCATCAATGCATTAAAGAAATGTTCTGTATTAAGCTAAGTGCATGATGGGGACTGTGTACTTCTGGCACATTGTTTTTCTAGTTGATGCAGTGAACACAGGTCCTGGGACTCTCCTACTTCAAACCCTGGAATGCTTCCCTCTCAACATTCTGGGGCCTCCTGACTTAGAAATGAGGCACTGGTCCACACATGACAAGAATACTAGTTCTTCTTAATGAGCCTGCGTCCTGGAGTGAGACACATTTTACACAATGTAGCTTCAAGATTGCAAAACCTCTTAGAAAAATGTAGCAACCAAACCCTTGTTAGGCACTAAGCGATGAATAATAATAGAAAACAAAGAAAACACTGACAGCATTCATTTTTTCCCTGAAGTGATTTTATTACAAAGTTCATGAGGACTTACAGTATTACAAGAGAATTTGTCAACATGCGAAAAACAGAACAAAGCAGAACACAGGAGTTTAACAAACTGGTAAGATAAGACAATCCACTGTTCACAATAAACATAAAAACTGATTAAGTCCTCAGGAGGTGGGAGCCGGTGAATGACTACAGTGCAGGCATAGAACGGCCACATTCACACTGACTCAGCAAAGGTCAATCCAACCAAGGCAAGATGTGCACATCTCAAGAAAACATTTTACAATTTTTATATGCCATCGGCTTTTCTCAGAACTTTTAGAAAGCTTCACTTGTATGTACATAAAACTGTACAAAAACATGGCATCACAAGCATTTTTATCCTATATAAATATACCAACAATTAGGATAACAACTAGATTCTCTCTTGCAAAGACATATTTCCAAGGCAATTGTCTTTGTACTAGATGAACGGTGGAAAAGATGAAATGTTCAGTTAATTTCAGTTTGTTTGGGGGAGGGCCTTTTCAGTATGAACCAGCACTGTCATTTCAGAAAGAAACAGAAAAGAAAAAAGAGTAAACAGTTTCTACCAATTATCTTTGGAATTCATGCTAAAATCATTGCCTGCCTGACAGCAGACACAGGGTTGTGGAGATCTATGTACACTACACCACCAACAGATTTTTTTTTTTTTTTTCACACAACCAGAAAGAAAAAAATCCCTTGCCAATTTCAGTACAGTAATTTGTCCATCTGTCCACAGAAATGATCACCATACAATACACACTACAGAGAGGCAAAAGATACTCAAGTGAATTCAACATTAAATCAATGTTAAGTACAAATTAAACATTATTCAACATACTTTTGAGTGTATTTAGGTGCTTCATGATGTCCTCTTACTTTATTCAAGAAGAACCATTCTGTGTTTGAGAGAGAAGTTAACACAGTTCATTCAGCATGAGTTCAAAAGAAAGGTCAAACCTGGTGATATATTGTTCCAGGGGTGAGTAGCAGGAGGTCATTATCAGCAGGAGTGAAAGAGTCCAACTCATTAAGACGGGGGGGGGAGAGTAGGCCCAGGCTTATTTTTATTTTGCAGAGAACTTAAATCTAACTCCTGCCATTCCATTTGGAGTTACCCCATTTACTTCCTGTATGGGTGATCAAAGAGACAAATCTGAAGATACATTCCAGATTATCCAAAGCGATAAGCGTACTTAGGCTGGAATCAGGTTCAAATTGAACCACAGAGATGATTCTGGATGCAAAGCAGTTGTGAATCGGAATTGAGTCAAAGCATTTAAATAGATAAAGTTGTGATTGAGGCTATGTGACATTGGTTTTATCACTCATTGCTATCTTTCTCACTTTTCATTAATTCCAGGTCAGTGATCTCACCCGCCGCTTTGAGTTCGTGAAGCGGCTATCCACAGCTCTGAGAGCGGTGCTTGGGGGAGCCGAGGGGGTTTAATCACAGTGTATCATGGCTGTTGTTTGAATTTTATTTCAGTCGCTAAATGGCTTTGAAAACGGCATAATGTGCTTTCTCCCCCTCAAGGCAGGATAATCGCCCACCTTATTTAATCATGGCCATGTCCAGTAATTTCCATATGTTTCCAGTTTAATTATTCTAAACACAATTTTCAATGGCAGCATGATGAGGCAAGTGCTGATAAAAATACCCCTTTTAACTGATTGTAGCTCTGCGGGTGGATTTGCATTATCTGGTAGGTGCCTTGTCCTGAGGGTGTGCTCACACATGCCCTAGCTCAGGACTCATTACTCACCCTAATTAGTAAATGTCCATTCTAGGCTGTTCCACCCTTACTCTCGCTATGAAAATACTCTGCAGAGGTGAAAGGTATCTACAAATCTAATCAAATCAATGTTTAAATCAAAGACATTGGCTAGCTTTACAATGTTGTAAGGCAGGCTAGTGTTGTCATCATTAACATCCAATTACTGACTAATACATAGTGTCCTTCAGACATCTCCTTCAGATTCACTTGGATAATCTTTGTAAAGATAAATGAAGCCCACGGGCATGCCCTATTTTTAATTCTCTGTTCAATAGCCAGAGAAGGGAAAATACCTAATAATTTATTAAGCATGTTGTTCTGAATACAAGGAAAAACATAATTAACAGCAATAATTGAGCCTGACTCCTACTATCTATAACTATGTTTAAGATTAACATTTGCAGACACCTTCCATATTTCTTCAAATGTATAATTGTTTTTTATACTTGAAGGTCGACACTGTTCTATAATTCCTTATTTTAGTGGGTGCACTGTGTATTGACTTCACCCCTTGTGATAACTGATACATTTAAAAAACCAAGAAAGTACTCTCAACGTAGAGCAGTCGTGTAAATTTATATCAGTATTAGTAACTCAATCTCTCCAATGGCTTTACATGCCTTTTCATGTAAATAGCTCACTATGTATTCACTAGATCTGTAGAAGTTCTGATGAATTGTGAGGAGAAATGACTATGAGCTTTAGAGGAAAGGACTGTGAGTTACACATAGAGCCCGTCTGATTGTCACGATAGAGAAGAGCTTTTTAAACTGATTTCATCAACACAGTGAGTCACAAGGTTTTATATGAAAAGCCAATCACAATGTGTAGTGAGTCCTCGGCGTTTGGTCATTAAACTCCGGGGTACTGTGGCCAAGTCAACCGTTTTCATGATGAACGATAGGTCACAGTGCTGAGAGTCAGTGGAACATAATGTCAGTTTAAATGTTGCCAGACAGCTTTCTCCACCAGTGGCATTGCTCTACGGGGAGCAGAGGTAAAGGCCATTCTGCTATGATTAGGGGTCAGAGGTGCGTATGATTGTATGGAGCGGATAAATACCTACCACAATATCGAGCTCCACTTCTGGAGATGGTTTCAATCAAGTCTAAACAGCAGCAGCAAAGAAAAGCTTAAATATGCTAAGATTCTGAGGCAATTTTTTTCAGTTTATGCCAGACAAAAATATATGTAGAACACACCATTCAAAAGTATTTACAGAACTGTACATTAAGATATCATTTGATTGTTAGTCAAAAGTGTTATGTCTTCTGATAGGGCCTGACTTGCTGTCTATTAAATTATATCTAATAATGGCACAAGAGCACTGATCACAACTTTCAAATTCAAGAGATCACTTCACAGAATGGGACTTGGCTAACTACAACGATAATTAGTTACTACGAAAGTAGCAATTACCATCTGGATTTCCTTTTGATCTGTTTGAATTGTATCCTTCAGGATTTTGTATGAATAAATGAGTGAGTGCATCAATTAACTTTGTGGAATTCTTAATAAATATGCTAATAAATTAATAATTTAAGGAGGAAATGACAAAAAAACAAGTGTTCATGCCAGTGATTGAATGAGTCACAGCCTATTGTTACCTACAAAACGGGCATTGGCTTTAGCATGTGAACAGCCTGTTTCTCCTTCTGGAGTGGGTGTATCTTTTCTTCATTTGTGCACCAATCGGATGATGGTATTCCTCACAGGTAAATTTCTCTTTTTGGAGTGTGGGCAGAAGGGGAGGTGGGTGGGAACTCAGAGGCTACGCTCAGGGGCATCTCCTCTAAGGGGCAGTCCTGACTGGCGTCGTGACCACTGTTGGAATAGGCACTACGGGAAGGCGGAAGGCGCGGCCGATGCTCCTCACCACCCAGCCTGGCGTTCCCGTTTGCCAGGCGTCCCAGGCTCCCTCTCTCCTGGTAAGGCACGAAGGTGGAGAGTTTCGGGGGGTTCCTGGTCTTGCGGACTGGGGAGGGATGCCCGGGCATCCAGCAGGCGTCTGAGTGGCCCAATTCGCTGCACTCGGTTGTACAGTTTCCGGTCATTGCCACATCAGGGAGGGAGCGGATATCTGTGGGCAGGAGAGAGAGAGAACAGCACCATCAGAGAGAGCTTCATAGCGATAAACATTGGAAAAACATTTATATAAAAAAAAGTGGTAAAAAGGCATTTGTGAACCGAAATGGTGTCATCTGAAACCCCCCCATGAAACCCATCCCCCTCCTTGATGTCTTTGCAGCTGTTGCTAAGCAGTCAGCAGCAGTTGCTACGTAGCTGTTGCTATGCACTGTGTAATGAGCACTACTGTGTGTGCAGTCCACTAGTGAGACATTCAGGAGACGGCCCGTTGTGTCTGTGTCATTTGGAAGTATCCCACAGCAGTTTGTCTGGTATGTTTGTAACGTCACACTGCATTGTTAACATGTTCAACAGCAATGTATTGATTTATATAACATGGGACTTGTAGATGGTGTTCCAAATTTGTGCCAAGGTAAAAGAAAAAGACTGCAAGAATGGACAAATACTACAGACACACATTACAGTGTTTGGTTACAAATGGAATGGCTGAATCCCTTTGGGCAAAACCATTGTTGAATGAGTTATTGATTGACAGTGCTGAAATGAGTTCCCTGCCCTTGATTATCATCCATTTTTTATTCAACTGTTCCTAATTAAATAAATGGGTCCATGACCCAGTGACCTCATTTTAATGTACAAGCTGTGAAAGCTCCAAAATAAGTTTGCCTCAGCTATCACTCAAGAGTAATGTACGGTTTCTAGAAGTTGCACTGCACTGAAGAACTCATGTATTTGTTTACCAGAAAAGTGCAGCTGGCAGCCAACAGACTTGTTAAGCAGCCCACCTGTTGACAAAATAAACATACAGCCCAGATTTAATGGAAATACCACTCAATTTATCTTTGTTATCCCTTCAGACTCTGACTAGGACAGCCAAATCGATGTCTGAAGAGAAGAGCAGACAACTAAGATCGGTGAGTCAGTGATGTCACCCGCATGTAAAGGTTTGATCGCTGTGATAAATGCATTACTGTAATGCCTCAATGCTGTCCACACCATGAAAGAACGTGTCCATCACTACAGGGCGGTGTGTGAAAGAGAGTAAATGTATTTTATTTAGAGAAAGCGGAGAGCTCAGCGCTGCGCACACAACAAGCTGAAAGATGCTGCTGCATGTGAATGATGCAACCACAGGAGATGACGTATCAGAGGTAGTGGCAAGGGTTCACAGCTAATAGAGAAAATGCCAGCTTGACAGTAAGCCTATGAGACGTACCATCAGTATTGTACTCATGACCGGTGGCAAGATAATTATCCCACAAAATGTCAGACCTCTGAGGCTGAAAAAACTGCTTCTGGCCCACCAAGCCTTCAATCAATCAAAAGCCAATGTGAGACAGCTTGTGTGATGGCATAGCTTGACTTTAGATTTTAAACTGCTTAATAACAATTATTAAGGTATTTGTTCTCATTTTATTTTCCTTATTTATATCTATTATAGTATTTCTCATGGGTAATCCATAGTACAATTGTCCAATTGTTTTTTTAAAGAATGCATAGCTTGTTCTATTGTTGCCATTAATCTCATTGTTCCACTAATCCTAAATTGCTAGATGTTTAGGCTATTTAATACATTTACTTTACAAGTGAGCAATGTGCTGCCTTATTCATGCTCAGTTATATAATTATGCTTAAGTGGCAAAGTCTTCTCTCTGTTTACTAGGCCAATGTCAATGATTCTTTTCAAATGAATGAACTACACTTTTATGCCTGATTAAGAAAGAAGAAACTGAATCTCTGAAGCTCTATGAAAAGACAGGCAAGAGTGTGTGCCTGTGTGTGCAGTGCCTCATGCATGATGATTGGAGTTTCATTTTCTCAACTCCGCTAAGAGCGTTGTCTGTATGCATCACTGCAGCGAAATGGACTCTTGCTACAAAAGATGTTCATGGGAAGGGAGTTGGGGAGAGGGTCGAGGAGTACGCTTCCAAGCACAAGCACAGTCGTGTAGGCATCTACTCCAAAAGGATTTCACACTTGATTAAAACCTCTCCACAGCTTCCAGGAGGTTTATGCCACACCAAGTGGCCTTGTGCAAAATCCAGCGCATCTCCACAACTACAGAATCAGTGTACTGGGAAAATAAATGTACATTTACACAGGTTTTCACATGCCACCATTGTTTCTTTCTTTTTGAATTAGAATGTGCTTTTACATGTGAAATGGCGAATGCAGCTTTACCTATTTAATGTATCATTTCTCTCTAAACTCATTCAGTCTCACAAAAGAATGGATAAAAGACATAAAGGTAAACACTGATTGCCACATCCTCACTGAGTGTCAGGTTGGTAATTGACTTGATGATTTGGACTTATGTAACGACATGACAACTAAAAAGAAAACATGTAATGTAAAATGATACCATGCGACAGTAACAGGAATAAAAGCACATTCTGAACCATGCTCTTCGTCAAGGGCCAGAAAATCAGCAATGACAGCTAAATACACCGTCGAGCTTGCCAGAGTCTGCCATTTTCTTCCAACACTGCCAAAGCACATATCGCACGTCATCAAGAGAGAACATTGACGCTCTCACGCCAGCTATTTTAGTAGGCCATTACCTTGTCTGGTAGTGTTTTATCTGAATTTTACATGGTTTTATTTATAAAGTAGCTATGACATATTGTATGTTCTTAACAGACAACTGATAGGCATATTTTCAACTGCAGCACGTCGCGTTGGAGTAAATATTTCTACGTGCTGTCATTGTATGGAACATATAATTTCCAGTAACACGTGTCAGCTCGCTAAAGTCATGTACTCATCATGTAATAATAATCAATTGGTTATTGTGCCGTTATGTTGGTGTGTCATTTATGAAAGCACACGTTTTTACATTTGCTTCCACTGACCTTTTTTTCACACTAAAACCTATCTCTACAAAAAAAAATAAAAAATCAATACTGATAATTATACTTTGTGTCTGCTTTTTGCTGTGGCTATTAGCCATCTGTAGCTGTAGCACCCACTTACAGTGTGGCAGAATACCGTCTGCTCTGCACATCAAAACACACTCCCACACTTTGCTGAAACGATCGTTTGAATATTTGGTGGACACGCGATGAAGTAAATGAGTCAACCATGGGGTGAAGGAGCAGCAAAAGGCAGGGACGGAAAATCGGTATTTTCTCACCCACTCAAACCTGTTTTCACCTGTACCTATACCTGAAATAAATCTGCTCACAGTCTGGAACAAACCCTTTAGAGTTTATAGTCTTGTATGTCATGGATGGAGAGCCAAGGTGGACAATGGAGAACAGATGGGCAAACCACAGCACCATTATGCCAGTGGCTGGAACAGGCTGACTGGATTTAGAGAGCTTGTGATATGGTTTTGAAGAGCAGTGACTCAATGACATTTCTTACTCTGTGCACAGCAGTATCCTTTTCCTCTAGACTTGGAGAGAGATTGCACCTGTAGCTCTCTCCTTTTATATTGGGTCAGTCCCGTCTGCTTGCTTAAAGCAATATCAGGAAAAAGAGAAAAAGAACAGTAATTTCCTACCTTCTACTACCTTCAGTACCACATCAGCGACTCATAGTGAACCTTAGCAAAGCTTCTAAAAGCACCTCCACTGCAGTAGCATAACATGCACTCCACAGTGCAGTTACAGAGTGGGGGTACACACAGAGCTTAACCCCCCGGCTGACAGATACATGTGAGGGGTGGGTTTGCATGCTGCTTGCATCAGGGTGCCAGTGGGAGGTGTTGAGTGTCTGAGGCAGGCGTCCTCATCGTCTGATCCCCTGCCCACGGGCATGGGGGAAGCTGCCTCTTCCTGAGATTTCACACTGCTCCTCTCTGTTTGATTGCAAATGCTGCCTCTCCCCACCGGCTGCTTTCCAGCATGTGCGCCACACCGCTATGATCGATGGCGAACAAATATGAGAGACCCACAGCTTATAGAGGGATAACGGGGAAAAACAGCTACTATCGTTTGGGAGTGTGTGAGTGATATTAATGGTACGTTTGTGGTCCCTGCAAACTGTTTATGTGGTAAATGACTAAAAAGTTCCAAGAAACAAAAGGGAAAAAAAGAAATATCCCACATCTGAGCAGACATTAGTGTCTGGTGCTGGCTATCAGTATAATAACTGGGTATGAATGTATTCTGTGGTTGTCATACTCCGTGAAGAAAAACAACAAGAAACCAGGGTTTTGTATTTCCTTAGCTATGACATGTCAAGCCTTGTTATTCAAGTGCTCAACAGTTTCTCACAGTAAGCAGAAGCTACCAAAAACAGTCCTTTTTTTTCTCTAGAGGGGAGCATTTTTAAGAGAGAAAAACTTGCTACAAGCACACAAGCATAGTGTTGACGCACACATTTTCCCTGCTCATTGTAATGGAATACAAAAGAACAATGGTGGAGTTTGTAACCTTAGACATGCACTTTCACATCTCATGAGCAACATTTTGAATGTGTAAGCCTGAAGCTTTGTCACATTTCCTATACAGAAAGAGATGTGAGATAAAGCAGCAGTTAACCATTTAGTTACAATGCTGGTGTTTTATTCTGTAGTAATTTGTATGCATTTCTTCTAAAGCATTTTTTGCAACAGCTGACATACTCATCATCACTTTATTTTCAGTCTATTTTAATTATATGACTATTGAATGTTTTTATGCAATATGTATTTATGTATGTATTTTAGTACATCTGTCTTTTGATAATTATTCTTGCTCATTTATGTTGCAGTAAAGCTCTTTGGCACAAACCGGGTTTGTTTATAAAGCACTCTATAAATAAATTTGAACTGGACTGGTCTTTAGTTTCATGAAAACAAAATTAAAAATACTTGAACGCATCACTTTGCACATACTACATATAAGATAATTTGGGCTGTAATTAGTTTAAATGGTTAAATGTTTTAGTACAAACAGGTTAATCAATTCTCGATCAAACTGTCCTCAGAAGGTGAGGCCAGGATAATAATTGGTATTGAAGTTTAAGGCATGAGTCAAAGTCTCCTTCACAGATTCAGTAAGGTCTGAATTCCCGGTTTCCTGAGAAAGGCGAGCCTGTTGCTGACAAAGGCTGATGAGTGGACATGTTGGCCAGAGGCATGTCAGGAAAAGCCGCTGTAGATGTTTCAGTGGGTGATGGAACACCTCCTGTCAGTTCTCTCACCATCCACCATTTTGTCTTTGAATTCCTTCATTTGAAGACTGCCTTTTGTATCACTGCATCTGACAAAGCCTTAGCACCTGCTGACAGATCATGCTATGCACCAGCTCTTCCAATTGTGAAGTTGATTTGCGGTGTGATATGTCAACCAATACTAAAGCTTTGTCAAGCTGTGACACACACAAGGCATCTTCTGATAAAATAGTTTGAAAAAACTGAGTACTATGGGGAAACGCTTCAAAATGACGATATAGTTGATGTTGTAAGTAATTTAATCGTTTCTCTGCACATAGGGGTTTGTGAAACGCTTGTGTGGAGAACAGCTTCATGCCTCTGCCCAACAACAATATGTTCGGCTTTCTGGCCAATTACTGACTGGAAATTGCATTCTAAACCTTGACCAGAGAATATTGATCTGCAGTGGCTGCCAATGTAAAAAAAAAAACAATACAAAACACATGATTTATACAGACATAAGAGACTCAGGTTTATGATTATCATATAAGTCCCAGTTTCAAGAGTATACCTAAATTGAATTAGGTCAAAATATCAGTTTTGTTTTAGCAGTCAATACATGGGACTACAAGGTTACACTTAATAAATACTAGGGCTGTCCCCGACTAAGGATTTACATAGTCGAATCCAAATTGTCAAGTCTTGCCTATAGTTGACTGATAGTCGAATCATGAACTGTGTTTGTGTGCGGCGATTGCGGGCAGGGGGAGGGGGTAACACACGGTAGCGCCGCTTTAATCTTGACAAGCTGAAGAGCTGTAGTCTCTATTCATTAGTCACTGTAACTTACACTGTACATTTCCAGCTTAACTGAGTCTTATTGTTGACCCCTTTCTCTCTGCTCGCCTGCCACTCACCGGTCTTGTGCAGAGTTTTGCGTGCGTGCCGTGCGGCCGACAGCTGCATACACGTCGCGGTTCCTCGCGGATCTATATCAAGTACTATTTAAAAACGATCTAATATTCTTTGTGTGGTTCATCAATGGTGATAAATGATCCAAACGTCCCGCGAGGTGCGGACACCTCAGCGCAACAACGGTGTTAAGTTAAGGCCCCGTCTCTACAGCATGTTCTTCTTCTGCCACGACACACACACATGCGCACTGTTGCCCCCTAACTTGAGGGTTAGGGTTACATTTCTGGATTTATTCACGCACATTTATTTATTTATAGCATTATTTATAGCATTTCACAGAGAAACACAGAGAGAGTTGTTGTCTATGCTACAAGGACACATGGATTTTTTTACAAGCACGGATCAGGTAAAGCAACAGTAAACAGACCCGTGCAGATGATTTTGATAGGCTACGTTGATAGCAAGCCTCCTCCACATGTGGCACACCTGCTTCTGAAAATGGAATCATAGGTGGAAAAATCCAGAAGACAAGTTCTGTGTCTTTTTGGCAACTTTAAACAACGTACTGCTGATGGAGAAAGGCAGCAGAATAGACACATAAAGGGAGAGACAGACAGAAAGAGGCGGGGCAAGCCGGTGTGTTTGCAGCAGAGGTGTAGGTGTGTGAGTGTGTCTGTGTGTGTGGGGAAAAGAGAACTGAAGAGAAAGGGAGCCAATTCAAGCAGTGAGTAAACATTAAAATAAAAGGGGAGAATGAAGTAGAATTAAAATGGTAAAATAAGAAATGAGCTACTAGAAATAGAAAATATATCACATCCGCTGCCGCCCAAGTTGTTATTCATTCTGTGGGAAACACTGCCAGTACATTACATTTAGTGTCAACAAATAGTAAAACCATAATACAAAAGTTACAAACACAGTATGTAACAGTGTGTAAATCATGATCTGTTACATACAATTTGGTAAATTAAATTAATTTCAAAAATAATGAGTGCGGTGCCTGTCACATCTGTCTGCACAATGCACGTGTCAGAGCTCCCCTTCTCCGTGACTTCCTGCAGCCACACAAGGAGAAAAGAGCACTTGTGTTGCTCTGTGGCTATAACAACTCTGTTGACACAATGTTCATGATACCCTGCAGTGCCTGCTGCAGCCAATGGAGAACACTGGAACAGTGCCCATCTGTGGGCAACACCACAAGAATGTTTTGCAACAATCAGTATTTAATGTTTTATAATCAAATCTCATGTTTAGTCTAATTTTTAGGACAAACAGAAAAGCAGTCAGGACAACTATTTATAATTTGGGATTGTCCCACATTTTTCGGGATGTCTGTGCACCCTATGCAGAGCAGTATGTCTTGACCATAGACCTAGTGTTACTCAAATTAACTTTGTGTTGAAAAGATCATTTTGTCTCAATCTTTTGTTAGTGCAGTCAGCATGGATAAAAAACAGCATTGCTCTATATGCTGTATTCAATCTTATATTCATGCAGAGGGGGCTTCGGGGACTCAGGGTTGATTGTGCATGCTGAGTTTGAAAAGCACTAGTTAGCCATCAGTACCTAAATTTAGAAATTTGAATCTGTTCTTTAGGCCAATGCAGGTTTTCTTCTGCTCTTCAATTAAATCTTTATCATGACATAACACAGTGACTATAGTGTGCGATGCCAAACATGATGATGAGGATTAAAATACAAGACCCACTTCTTTATACATCTGTTCAATATGATGTAAATGCAATTTAACATAATATACGTAGATGATATGAATCTTTTGGCATAAGTTATGAAAATATAATAATAATTGCTGAAGTTATACTATAACAATATGTCACACTGAATAATTAAGAAAATTACTGCATGGACATTTTAGCTGTCATAGGTTTATTGGGAAACGGATTTTGTAAAAGGTTACCAAATATGAGAATATTTATGGTGGCCATGTGATAACCTGCTTACATAATTACATTTAGGCCCACTCTGCTCCTTCTTCTCCCTGCTTCTCTCAGTCCTGAAATAGGAAACCTTGCATTTTCCATTCAGTTTTCTGTGTAATTTAATTAGAAAAGCTCAAAGAAATGTAGACTAAATCCCTGTGGTGTGGGGTTGTGACTGGACGCTCAATAGGCTGAGGATTTTTTTTCTTTTTACTTTCCTTTGCCACAAAGTGTAACTCCATTACAAATTCTGCACAGGTCAAGCAAGGGGAAGACAGTGCATTCATCAGTTTGAAACAAACTTAGTTAGAAAATGTTAAGAATGCATTTGTAGCTGAACAACTTGAGTGACTCTGTTTTGCCTTGTTCTGCTGTGACAATATGTCAGCGAGCAGCAGTCTGTTTCTGGTGCAGATTAACTAATAAAAAACACTTTATTTGGCTTAATAATTGGTGACAGTGCTGAGGTTGGAAGCGAAGATGGAACTGAGAAAAATGAACACCAAAAATACTTTTTTGTAAAGTTTATGACTCTCATGATAATTAGACAGACTGTTTTATCACCAAACAGTTCTCTGATTACTTTGTGACGTTTGCTTGAAGAGTCACTTGTCTATTCCTGTCTCACACCCAAACGTTCTTTCTTCTTCTTGTCTGAATGTCTCTTTCTTGGTCCCAGCCTTTGAAGCTTTCTTCCTGCTTTAGGCTTTCACATTTGCACTCTATTGCCCTTTCTACCATGGTGGCAATGCTCCATGGCCTCATATTAGTAGGTAGAAGATATTTCATTTTCAAACAGCAGAGAAGGAAACATTCAGTCTTACTGTTAATGTTTGTTGCATTTAAGCTGTTTATTTTCTTGAGCCGAATTTTCCTAGAAACACTTACAGTAATGGGCTTTTCTTCTCAGGTCGCAATATGTTAGCATATGCTTTTATCTTTGTTTGTCGCCCACATACAAACCTGTCTCTTAAAACCTCCATTTTTAATCCATTACAGAATTTGATTTCAGTAGAATTTTTTTTTCTTTTCCACTAAGACCAGAAAAGGGGTGAAAAATGTACCATTATATGCCCAAAACTATACCCAAAACTATGACTGGATATTACTGGTTCTTATTACACCAAATAATGTGGGTACAACATCATTTGGAGTTTTGTTTTCATCAATAAGAAAATCAAAGTTGTCCTTATATTTGATCTACAACTCTAATTATCAACAAGGGCATTATTAACTCAGGATTTTCCCCTGGAGTTAATTCCTATGCACCACTTTCATGCTCACTATCTTCCAATCATTGATCCTATTGACATGGAAAAGGGTGTCTTCCATGATCCATTAGTTGTTATCCCTCCCCTTTCGATCAAGATGTTATCTCTTTGTAAATTCTGCCTTTGATCCCCATAGTCTGCGATGTGAGACATGGCTAACTTGGGAGAGCAAACATTAGCTGCTAATTAGCCTACACCTTCGTAGTCTGCATAGAAAGAAAAACACAATTTAAGAGTTATTTTTTATTTATGTTTTTTTTTTTTACTGTGTAGTGAAATATTCTCAACATTTTTCCATGTCTTGAGGGCTACATAGAATTGCCTATGGCCATGGTTGTTCCAGAATGACTTTTATCATTTGATAAGACATCATATCCTCAAACCAGAAACCAAGTGGTCAGGCTCAGGTTGCTGTCAGAGTACTATGTAGTCTGGAAGCATTCCAGGCAAAACGCGTACATCAGCACAAGTGGTATAAAGAGACTGCTTGATAAAAGTTAATGCACATGGATTTAAATAATACAGTCACAGGAGGTACATCAGTTTAATGCCAGTATGGACAAACATCAACATAATCTCACAAAATCCGATCTTTACCATCATGGAAGCAGTCCATGCAGCGGCTAAATAACGACCCTGGAGCAGCAGAGCTTTATTTGACCATTTATTGTAGATAGAGAGTTGCTGCATGACTGACAATTCTCTGGGATAGTCAGCATACTAACGCAGTCAGATGGAAAGCTCTGTTTCCACAATACTCTGAACAATGCAGCTATGCGTTTTGAGCAGGACAATTCAAATTTCTAACATGATGAAATATGAAAATTGCCTTTTGTGTAGCAGAGAGGCAATGGGAGAGGAACAGCAGCAATCTCCCAATGCTGCTTTACCCATCTATACCCTCTGCCAGGCGAGAGCTTTTCTGACAAGGATTTGATTAAGGAAAAAGGAAAAATATCACATGGAATCAAGAAGATGTTGGAATATATAATGCAAAATTCAGTCTTTAAATGTGGACTTAAAGGGACTTAAAGGGACAAAAAAATACAGAAGGCAGTAGGGGGTCAAAATATTGGCTTTTGAGTCCAGCATGATTCCACCCTCCCCTGTTGCTCCTCACTGATCCATTGCGCTCAGCTCCTTGTGTCTGATTGACTTTTATACACTTTGGAATGCCCTTTGATGTTGTTGAAACCCTCCAACAGAAATAATAATCTAACACAATAACACAGTTGACCAAGTATCTGAAATGTGGGGGAGAGGCAGGAACACTTGGACATATCTCTGGGAGGCCAAGTATTTTGGTTGATTTGGTTGGTACATATTCACTATGCTTTTGTGCCGTGTGTGGTTTAAGGTGAGCTAGATTGGGGCTATCAAGTGCAAGGTAGCAATAGCAATTACAGCAATAAAAGCAGTAAGAGAAGGAAAAAAAACCAACATACTGCAAATGCACAACAAGAGTAAACATTGCTGTCGCTTTTTTTTGTTTTTTAAAGTGGCTGCACTCGCCATCTGTTTTTTCAGTGCCTGTGGTGGCTGTGTGTTTGATGGGTACCTCATCTCCAGGCTAGATACTGTTTCAAAGTAGACAGCTCATCAAGATGAGTGACAAGTGTTGTGGGCCTTACAACATGACCATCTCAGAAGGAGTTGCCCAAAGGGAAATTGAAAAAATTCATATAACGCTTTAAATAAAATGGACCTTTGGTGGAGACCAAGGAATTGCATGAAGATCTATGTGTCTCTGTTACAGCTTTGTAGTTAAGAGCTAGCAAAAAATCTGTCACAATGTTAAAATGAAGTCAAGTGTGCTCTCTAATTAGAACAGAGATCCAGCAGAAAAGCATGGTAGAAACAAGCTACATCATCATGTAAAATTCAGTCAGAATTTCTCTACATTGGGCTTGAGAACAAGGGCTACAGCCAGAAAGTGAGTCTCTAAAGTGATCTAGTGAAGCTGTCAATGAGGTGTGGCATTAAAAAACCCTGTCAAACCCTCTAAAATATTCTGATGATTTTGTTTTATAGGGCAGAAAAAAGCATAACACTGTCATTCTTGGCCATGAGCTTAAACAAGACCAATTCATTTCTATTTAGTTTAAAGCATGTAGGATATTGATTGCATCATGTAACAACAAATCGCAAATTAAGAATTGATCCTTTCACCGGTAGGATATTTCGATTTGTAAAAAAAAAAAAAAAACATACAGCTGCTTTCCATTTAGTGTAGAGAGGACATTTTCAGATTCACTGGGTGTAGTCTTCATTGAGTTCGCAAGGTCCTTGAACTGCAGTGAATTCTGAGATATCCTCAACTTACTGTGAGAAAGCCTTAAAGCGAGAGTGGCTCCATTCCTCTGTAACTCACTGAAAATAAGGAAATGCATGTCCGACCCATACAGTACAATTCCAGTCCCTCAAGTGCCATCCATCATTGAAGGGCAGAACACTAGTTAGAGGGAGGTTCAGCGGCTCTCCGTCCCCATCACACTATGATGGAGAGATGACCCCTGGGGCCTTTCTCTGATGCCGGCTTGAGCTGCCCGACCAACTGAGGTTGAAGTGAAACTGGCCCCTAGCCAGCATCCCCTCCCCGATGCACACCGCTCTACCTGCTCTACGAATCAGATCTGGGGTGAGACTGGGTAAGACCCACTGAGAGCAACAGAGCTCTCCCACCACTTTCTATTTCTGCCTCCATAATTATCCTTAAAGTTTCAACTCAGGGTCCCATGGACCTGCCAGTGGACACTCAGCTAAAAGGAGTGTCTCTTACAGCCACAAGCTATACCAGGCTAATTAAGACATTTTTCTCCATGTGTCTTTAGAAACTTGTACTTTCAAGCCCACGTTTACACATACATTACCACCTCTAAACCTGCTGCTTCAGCATGCTGTTGCCCAGACTCACTGGCGTGGCAAGAGCCAGCAGTGTGCTATCCAATTTTTGCCTAAGTGCAGAGAGCCATCCACTTTTGTTAGAGTAATACATGAGCACATCTAAAGCTTGGGGATACTGGCTTAGGCACACTGGCTCACTCATTCATTTTACAAGCTTAGTGCTAAAACCGGACATTTTCAGTGGCAGCATGGTGTTAAAAGCACTATTTATGGAATCTAATGTGTGCTTATACATGTGTACTTTTCATCCTGCGCATAATTCAGAACACTCATGTGGGGTTTCATCCATGTTATCTACATGTGGATAAGAGCGGAGTAGCTTGTGTAGATCTCAATTAAAATGAAGACAACTGGGAATCTATCCCCAGAAAATGTTCCAGAAATCTTCCACTAAATCATCTCTTTTTCATTATGTTTTTATTATTTAAACCATACTTTCTCCATTTGTCAGTGTTTTCTCCTCACGGAACATACTAACCAATACCCACATACAAAGACAAAGAGCAAATGAAAAAAAAACAACAACCAAAACACTTGAAACATATATAAAACTGTAAGAACTACAGCCCAAATACGCTTAAGGTTATGACAAAACCATGCTATTATCACTGATGTTGCCACAGTCTTCCAGTCAGCTAGGCACAATGATGAAACTACAGAGAAATCACTTTTATGTGTAAAAGAAGGTAGTATGAAATTGAGTGCAAGGGGTAGATTTATTGGGATAATAGAACTTCTAGTCTGGTTCGATCCAGATTTCACATGTGGCTGCAATCTCTGCCACACAATAATATGTCAGTTCACTCATGAAAATAAGCCAATTCCATACTTGGCTACAGTTAATGGTCTGAGCTGTGTTACCATGTCCTTTCTCTAAGATGGCCCCGCTCAAAGGTCTGGGCTGTCTGCAGTCATTTGACAAACACTATAATGTGCGCGGCCAGCGTTTGGGATGAGTGTGTTGGTCTCATTGTTAGTGATCACATAAGCGAGAGGACATTTTCAGATTCAAATTGGGCGAAAGGAAATCTAGACACATTCAAAACTGTGATGTGTTGACATCAGTGATGATCAGCTCCATTTTGGATTCAGCTGCATTGTCCCATAAAGTAATTTGTAAAAGGGCTATAGTTAACCATTGTCCATGGTGTCAAAGCCTGATCCAGGTTAGAGAGCTTAATTCTGCTCCAGTTAGGCTCTTCCAGTGACCTATTTGCTCCAAAATCAAATTACAAACAATTGGGGAGTAACAAACAGCCGCGGCTGATGTGAGCAGAGCATAATGCATGTGCTAGAATGAGCTCGGGATTATAAGCGTATTACTCATGACAACATGCCTCAGGGGACCACTTGTAAGGATGTTTTCCACAGAAGCTTCCACAAAACTGCCAGTCCCATGACCTGTCTCTTCTCAGATGGTGGCAGTTCCCACAGTGCTGGCATAGGCCACTGTGCTGGTACAGGCTGGCATGGTCCACTCCACTCAATAGTACTAACAGGCAAGGACTCTGACAAGGCACAATGACAACCCACACCACTGCATCAGCACACTATACTGGCACCCAGGCAGGGGCCCAAGCTGGCACTCAAAGGACAAGCAAGCCCCATTAGACCAACATGCCTCTCTGTCTGGACAATGACTTCCACCACATCTTTCTTTGTTTAAAATCTTACTCATGCTTTGTACACACAAACGCTGATAGTCACAGGAAACCCATGAAATTAAAGCAGTAATGGCTAAAGTAGTGGTACCCTGTATGATACTGGGATGGCAAGCATTGAAACCAGGGGAAAATCCCTGACCGGAACTCAAAAAGAAAAAATATACAACGCTACATGCATCATCTGAGAGATCTAAGGCAGGAAAATCAGACAGCCTAACTAAAGAACCTCATTATCATGCAAATGCCATTTATTCCATTTTATCTCACCCTTCTCAATAGCCCATATGGCAGTGAGTCCGCACAGAGGAAGACACAGGGAGACCTCACACTGGGCAACTGGCCACATCAAAATTCCTCCATCTGTGGTTTGTGTGTGTGCGTATACACTGGTACCTGTCTTCAATCCACCTGTGTCCTATCGGTGCTGGCCCTCATATCACAGCCAAGATGCCTAACCACTGATCCGCGGAAGAGTGATTATTGTCTAGGTTGGATCGGACATGACGGGTTTGCTGATTAAACTTGTGTCTCAAGAAGAGAGAAGAGGTCTATCAACAATTTATGTTATATGTTTATGTGATTCCATGCATGTGCTGGGGTTCAAAAACACAAGTTCAATGGCTTGGGTTGAAAATACCTTGTTATGAAATAAAATTTATGGGATTAATTAGGAAACTATGTGAAACAACATCAAACCAAGTCAACTCAGAATTTAAAAAAAGTAATTAAAGATAACTTTGTGCAACTATTATTTTATACAAATCATAGTTTTTGACACTTAAGTTTAGGGCATCTAATGTAAATAGCAAACTACCAAAGTGATGCATTCTCCCTTTGAATCAATCAGTAATAAATACTGTAAATCACTTTGATTTGACCTTGAATCGAAGTTTGATCATCAAGGTCTGCGATATGGTGGATGGACAGATGGCACAGACAGAGACCAGTCCTTGGTCTTCCTTTGATTTCACTGTGGATGACAAACCATGCATCTTGACAGAAACCAGACATCCAAGATAAGCAGTTTTCATGCTGTCTAAAGCAATCAATTTAAAGAGAATTAAATAGCTCAGTGATTACGATGAGAGTCTATTAAAGTAAAACAGCACTGTAATTAAAATGATTTAGAGATTTGGGGGTTGATGCAATACCCTCCAATGCAACAAATACATGCATGCATGTATGCATGTGTGTACACACGCACACACACACACCTGATTGATGCAACCACTAGATAAACATTTCTGATGAGATTAACCAACATCTGAGCAATGTGCAAGGTGCACATATGAACATAAGAGTGGAATAATACACATGGGGAAACTGAAATGAAGTGCACTCTAACACAGCCTGAAGACAAGAATTAGAAAAAAGTGGGAGGAGGGAGCTGCGGCTCAGGCAGCAAGAACTCAAGAAATTGTATTACTGTAGTTTGAATCTACTCTTAATTCCAAAGACCAATAAGGCACCATAAGGGAATATGTTAATTTCTACTTCAGTGAAGCAGAGAGACTGTTACAGACCACACACACTTGCTCCTCTTTGCTACCCAGTCCAATAAACCTTGGTCATATTACTTCAGTCTGCAAGAATCGTCAAAAGACATCAAACATAGAACAACATTTAACATGAAATTCACCCAACTGATATAAATAACTAATACACTCTATGCCAATAACCAATCTCTGGCATTAATATCCCTAATATAAGGATGCCTTGAATAAAGCAATTGCATGGACTGGGATGCAATCAAACTGGAATGCCCATGAAACTCAGGCTCCAGAATTTGACCTAATACTAGTCAAACGTAGTAAAGGTCTGAGTAATACCAAAATTTCAACCAACAGCCAAAAGTGAATCTAAAGTGCATCATGAGCTACTACCACTATTCAATGTAGACTCTCTTAAAATGTAGATTCACCACTGTCAAAGTTCAACTTGTATAACAAAACACATCCATGTAGATATTTCCGGGGCCCAGTGATGCAAACGCTGACAGACTGGGGTTCATATATTGTGTTTTATCCAGCTTAAATGGAGTGACACATCACGCTCACCTCCCCATTTTTTGCTTGTCAGTCATCTCTACTGCAATGAATAAAGCTCTGCACCGGTACAACCTGTCACTCTGTCACTCCAAGTGCTTAAAAAAAGACTTCACGTCACTATTCAGGTGGAGCTGGGGAGGAATTCCTCTGTCTCGTTTGATTTTTCTGTCTAAATCTTCATTTTATGTGGGCTCTTTGTTATCACCCTGAAGGGGGAATCACATTTTAATTAGGTCTATCCTTGGTTTGCAGTTCATCTACTCATCTTCCTGTCCTATGTGCTCATCCTATGGGCTTTGCTTCCTTGTCAGAGACGCTTAGTCCCCGCTCCATGTCACAATCTAACATCTCCACCATCTTGTGCCATCTTTTCATTCTTTAACTGCTCCATCTCCACTCACAATCTTGCTCTCCTACTGCTGACAACAAAGAGCGCCCTGTCTGACAAAACCTGTTTTCTGCAGATGGGAAAAACACAATAAACAGCCACAACAATAGAAAAAGGAAAAAGAAAATGCATATATTACACATCCTAAGTGTAAAGAGCAAATGGAAATAGTCAACTCTTGGTTCCTGGGCTATAAACAGCTTGCATGTATATGAGGTGACTACATAAATCTATCTATTTAATGGAATATTAAGCAATTTCTGACCTCTATAGGACCAAAGGGAAGAGCAATATTGGAAGGACTTATCCCCTTCTGCACACCACCACCCACCCCCTCCTTTCCTTGAATTATGGTGTAACTAATTGACATAAACAAATAACGAATAAACATTTGCAGTAGCCAGCTAATGAGATCTATCACAATTGTCTAGTAAAGAGGCAGTGCCTAACAACGCAAGATACTATACTAATAATATATACTTTTGTCATTTGCTGTTTTGGGAAATGACACATTTTTGCCTTTGATCTAAAATTGTTTTTTTTCCTCCCTCATTTAAAACAGCCAGAAATCTCTCCTTAATCAGGATCTACAGTTCCACCAACAAAAGGTACATCTGTGTCTTTTTCACTGACCCTGTGGCAAAGTAACTGTCAATGCTGATGAAAAACTCTATCAAGTCCTTGCTGATCTGTACCATATTTTGTATGGGCCAGTAAGAAGCCTTATTACTTAAAGCCATTCCCTGTGCACAAAATGCAGTACCACACGTGGTTTTGAGATAAAGCCATAAATTAATACAACTAATGATATACAAATATCAAGAGAAGGGCAAGACGCTCTAGGTGAGCAGCGAACTGTCACCATGTAAGAGTGTCTAATCCTGCAATGCAAAATACTATAATGACTGGAAATGCACCATGTGAATCACTCTTCATAGTGTGTTACAAGACAGGTAATGGATTATATCTGGCAGCTTAATGCAGCAAAATTGCTATTATGATACACAGTTCACAAAATAGCAGTTACAGCTTTGGCTATGATTTCCGTTTTTTAATATAGACCTATGCTGAGACCATCAGTGTTCAGCCTGTGGATTGATTACTGTGCCTAGAAATTATGGCTCCTGCACACCTAAGCTGCAGTGTAACATGGGTCCAGCTAGCGGCAAGGAAATGCTTAGAGTAAACACAGCGTTCTTTGCACAGATGTCATGGTTCAGATTTATTTAGAGGGCAAATGTGCCATTAGTTGGGCTTTTTAATTAGCACACTTGTGAGAGCAGGTCATTAAGGATGTCTGACAGAGAAGCTGCTGATGAGGAGGATGGAGACACTGTTAACGCCAGTCTGATACCACACACCCCACACAAGCACAGATCTGCATGAAAACCCATAACATTTCACACAGTCATCGACAAACACAGCAAGTCAACGTCACAGGTGCCACAACATTTCCACTCTTAAATGGCTGAAGAGTCCAAACAAGTCTCCCACAAATGTCTCCATTTCCAACAACACCACACACACACACACACACACACACACACACACACACACACACACACACACAACAAGAGCCCATTAGAGCAATTTACATTTAAATACATATTCATAGAGAACAAGACAGAATGGAGGGGATTGTCACCGTACCATTTTCAGGGTGCTCGGTTTCTCCAATGCTGCCATCTGGAGTGGTTCTCTCATAGTGGTCCTCAGGCAGGGTCAGGGGTCCGATGCGAGGACCAGAAGATGACTTACTGCTGGGAGTCTCGGATTCCTCCAAGCCGCTGTCATAGTAGCTGTGCTGAGAGGCATCCTGCAGGTCCTGCACAGGGTTGGCGGTGGAGAAGGTCACTCGCCGATGGGAATGCTAAAAAACAGAAAGACAACAAATGAATATCTTCAACACAAGGAAATTGTGACAACTTTTAACTCTTATTGTTTGATGGTTCCATGGAGACACCCAGCAGGTTGTATGGTAACAGTTACAGCTCAAAACTCTTTTTTAGTAGTCTTTAAGACTACTGTCTGAATTTTGCTAGCATTATAAAGTTCACTCTTCAACAGTCAGAAAATAGTAATAAATATTAAACACTCTTAAATATTAAATAGTCTGCACTCTTATTATTCTGATGATTATAGAAGGTAGAGATATATGAACACAGTGAGGTTACGGACTTCAATAATTAGAATGTGCAAACTACCAGCAGCAGAAATTGAATAAATTGAGACAAAAGAACCCCCATATATTAAAATATCCCATACCACGACCTTTAAATATCTAAATATGGGGCATGTGTTTAAATATGCTGTATGACACTGTTGTGTATATGCAAAGACTGATGATGAGGCTTTTGTATGCAGTGCATAATGAATAAGAGGATGAACTGTATGTTCAAGAACTTCAGATTAATGTTTCTACACTGACACATTATTTTCACAGAAAGAATCCTTGCATGTCAGTATTGTATGTGGTGTAAAACTCTGCACACCTCATCTAAGATACAGAAATAGCAAGTGTAGATCCAGGGTACAGGATGTGAAGAACTGATGTTATTTGTGGCCTGTCAAAAATATGAATGTGAAGTGTCATATTCACAATTATATCTAAAACATTTAATTGGATAGAGGTGGACTGTAAAGACATTCCTATGTATGGAGACGCATTATACACTCGTACAAACATTCTAAGTGTCATAGAGCTTAAGAACGTGAGAAGCATTATTATTCCTGTTATTAACATTATTACTGAGACAAAAGTTTCATTTCCTGAATCTGCCACTGCCAAATTAATTCTGATGACAATGATTGGTACAGTAAATCAGTAGCCCCAGTGAGATATTTCCTATCTCCGTTTTTTAATATTTCCCTTTTCCACAGCTTTTGATGTTTAACCGAGTGGAAAGCTAAACAATATTTCTGCAGTTTAACTAAAAAGGAATCCCGAGAAGATCTAAATAAGTCTAACAAAAAGAACAAAACAGAGCTCTGGAAATATAGTTTGTGACAATTACTATTTTGCCAGCATTAGAGTATATCATTAGACCTGCTTTCGCTGATATATACTAATGAGATTTGATGAAAGAATGAAAGAGTAAATGAATGATTGAAATACTGATGAAATCCTGAATTTGATGGCTTGAAGAGCAGCAGAGCGGCATGTAATAAATCATTCACGATCACACCCTTTATCAAATTGAATGGCTTGTAAATACAGTTAGGAGACCATTAAATTTCCTCTTCCCAAGATCAGTTTACTAATGGCTACTTACCACTGATCCACAACAGAAAGATGACTCCTTACAGTGCACACGCGACCGCGTTCCTTCCCCTTCCTCCACCCCCACACATGAGCACCTCTCGTAAAAGTCAGGAAAGCACTGATGCAGCAGAACAGCAGTGCCTCTGCTGCACGAGTCAGCCCAGATCAATACCACGGGTCTGTGCTTTCTACCATTCAACCACTTTTCTGCCAAACAAATCCATGCTAGAAATCATTCGAACCATCAGCCTTTTAGTACATACACACCAGATGCTTTTAGAGCTTAGGTAAGTGCTATCAACACTGTGTTCTTAATACTGTTAGTGGGCTTCAAAATGTTTCCAGAAACCTGTTCATCTGCCCATCATCTCAACCAGCCGTATTTTTCTCACTGCACAGATGCATCTCTTCGTCTTTCATCTAAATAATGATCATTTGAGTCCTGGGATACATCATAGTTTTTTTCACACAGCCGTGCTGCTACATCACTACATCAATAAATCATACATAGTAGACAGTAAAAAAGCTGTTTTGGACCCCTTGGTTATCTGTAACATTTAATGCAACTTAAGCTAAATTTCCAAACAAATGAAAGATTATTGAAAAATAACAAAACGATGGCTTTTTATGTCCTTGTTTGTGGCAATTTTTATGCTTGCCGCACAAATGAGAAGAAAAGGGGGGTATAAGAGGTTTTGAGGGAAAAAAACACATTTGTTTTCTTTCTATTAAGCATGCTCTTTGATTGGTGCATCTATACACAGGAACATTTTTAACTGTATGAAATGTGCTTATAAGCTGTGTGTTGAGCTGAAAAAAACAAAGTGAGAACACACTATTTGACATTCCTCACAAAGAACATAAATACCATTAGGTTTACTGATTAAATTCAAATTGTGAGTACGCAGTGTGAAAATTGACCATATTTAACAGCAAGTCTCAGTACTGCTCCATCAAACTAGACAATAGTGAGTTATTCTGCTATTGTTTCTGTGTCAGTACCCGACTGGACCAGGCAAATAATAAATTTGAATGACACATTCCAAATATATGATTGGAGGTTAAGGTCTGGCACCACAGCTATTTAAATGTGAGGGGGCATTTAGTTGTTTAAATATGGATTCTTGCTTAAACTTCTCCTCAAGGCACCACTCCAGAGAGTCAGCATGTTTCCTGGGTATGATAACTAGCTAAGGCTGCAGAGATGGGAAATAGATTCTCCTTTTAGTCAGAGCACAAATCCTTTGCCAGGCCTTGGGGGCTGCAGGGATGCGGCAAGACGGAAGGATGGAAGGGGAGGCTGAGCAGGAGTGGGGAGTTGGTCAGGCAGACACGGACGGCGCTTTGGCTGGAGGGGACAAGCAGAAGGATTAGATTCTGGGAGACTGGAGGCGGGAGAGTGGGATTGTTTGGGCATTGTGGAAGGCGTAAGAAGCTATGGGGCTGAGAATGAAAAAGGGGACATTTATGATGACATCTGAATTCATAACCCCATTTAGATTGGGATGAAATGGCCTCATTTACGCACCTAATATTACAATCCCAACACAGACGGAAAGATACAGCAGGATTCTGTCTTTCCAGGGGACCAAGACACATTTTAACGCAGTAAAACAGCCAGAAATAGTATTATACAACCTACTGCTTCACAATAATTTCAAGCCACACATTATTACAGCTGAATATTTCTATTGACACAGACTATTGATACTGATACACCAAAAAGCCAGAAGACAATTATGTAGCATAGTTTTGTCATAAAAATTGGACCAATTTCACTTTTATACAATGGCAAACTGGCTGTCATGTTATATCAAGTTAATAAAAATAGAAAAAAATGAGAATGGCTGCTGTCCACCTAGTTGCCTTAAGCTATTCCATGCCATATATTTTGCTCTTATCTACACCAAAATTCCTATCCCCTTAGAGCTGAGATTGTGTTACTTTACTGCCTTGAACATAATGCATTTGGCGGAAAAATACAGCGTATTGTACACCTACACTGAATGACAACCTGTGCATTTCCTGTCTGGAACCTGAGGTACATAATAGTGTTATTTCAAAAACACAGGTCAGTACCTGGGCTAACTTTGAATGAACAAATCTGCCACTTCTTAATGGATAGCATTTATATGAGCGGTTTGCACACCGTCCCCTTGATACAAGTTTGACTCACTTCTTAGAACTGTAGTTGACAAAATAATAACTTCATTTTCTTCATGGACCAGAGACAAATGTCTGTATCTCACCACAATTTTTAAATAAACTCTTAGGCACAGCAAGAAGAAAAAGTACATTACAAGTCTTTATATGTGCTTGTATTTGAGGTGTGTTATGTAAGTCAAGGATACTCATTGTTTATTAACAGAGCTATTGACACAATATAAAAATGTCCTTAAGAAAGGACTTTTGACGCGATACTTTCTCTCTATCATCCTCCAATTGATTTGTACAAGCCAAGATAAAATACAGGCACACACACATATAGTCTAAATACACATACAGTACACATCTGGTTGGGTGAATTATAAAGACCTCACTGTAGTTATTGGTGAATTTTACAACTTCTGACATGCCTCTGATGATGACTATATATTATACATATATTAAAACAATAGGATACCGCAGCCCAATTTGGCAAAACTTAACTTGAAACAACAGCTACTTATGGTTAAATGAATATGGAGTGAAATAGTCTGATGCAGATAAGTGATGGTCTGTGTGAGTGAAATATGAGCATGGGGCTTAAGGAAAGCGAAAAACTGCTGGCCTGAATTTAAGAGTGCATCTTAGGTTATGTTGAGACTAGCAGCTTATGGGGGGGTTGATATCTGATTTAAAAATTGGCTTTCAAACTGTCCTTTATATCACCTGCAATCTGACACGTAACAGTGACGTCACGTCCAGAGGGCTAACGGCCCTGTTAGCTGGCTGCAACTGCTGCAAAAAAACATATATCAACCACCTCTGCCACTAATGTTGTGTGGTGTGATGGAGCACTTCTGCACTGAGACAAGATATTGCTATGGTGTGAAGAGTGTGAGGATACATCTCCATTATTCACCCAGCCTGCAGCTTTCTGTTTTGTGTCTGTATTGGAAAAATGCACCACCAGTTTGCGAATGTATGCACGCCTATGTTGTTTCCACAGCAACTGACGCAGATGGGTTATTGTTAATGGTTATATCTAATCACTTTCAAAAAACAGTCTGGGCAGTCTGTCCTAAAGATTGGATTTGAAATAAAACATAATGTATTTGTCTGCAGCTTGAAAAAGGAATATAAAGAGAATCCCAGGGCGAATAACTGAGTTACAAGGATAGCATTTTTGGGACTGTGGAGTATCTCTATTGCCACTGCTGATTTGCACCACTGATCCCTGATGGGACAGCAGACCCCACTTCTGTTGTGCTCTCCCAAAACACTGAGTTCCCAGTCTATTGTGAATGCCCCGGAGCTACCTGACACCACTCTGCCTTCAGGTGCCCTGTCATCCAGCCAAGCCGCACTGCTTGCCAGCGTGCAGGGCTGCTTATACTTATGCAGATGGGGAAGCTTTTCCATCTTCTCTGACACTTCCAGAGCAGATTTCCAGCAGAGTCGCAGGTGAGTTAGATTTAGTGTTTGAATCTCTGTTCCATGCTTCCAAGTTAGCATTTGTGTTTTGACTGATCTGTATGTGAACATTTGGTGACCAAGCTGGCAACTGCATTGTCTGTACTTAATAAACTACCTTGTAGAAATAATTCCCCGGCGTGCTGTATTTCAAAGCAAGCGGCAGCTTAATGGTTGGTACATATGGTGGGACCAGATACAATCCATATAGTAGCAGCAGGATATATCAGAAGATTAACATAATAATAAAGTATTTCATAAATGTAACTACAAAGATGATTTGATTATTAATAGAATAGTCTGGCCGGTCTTCTACACAAGCATCCTGATTTGATATGAATTTTAATAGCACATCCTTTAATATGTAACCTGAGATTCAAAGCTTGAGGAAGAATGTAATATTTGAGGCATTTACCTCTGATTTTTAAGCCGAAGTGGTTGATACCCCATTTATGTCACTTTGATTGCATCTCCATTTATGCTACCCTGACTGCTTGCTAAAACATATTTGGATCAAAGTAAAAAAAATTGCATCATTTTTATGAATTAATCATCAAAATAATCCTTTTTAACCAATCCAGTTATCTATTTTATCCAATAACAAATAACAACATGTGCTAGATTGGTGTTGAGTAGTACAAAAAATAGATGATGTGCCATTTTCTATAAAAATCTAAGGTTAAAGAGAACTTTCCAAAAAATAAAATAAAATCAACAACAGAGCAAGTAACCCAATACTGTATTCAAAGAGAATACCTTGTTACTTCCCATGTCCAGTGGGTAACAATGTATCAGTCACAGGTAGTTAAAGCTGAGTCACTGTGGCCAGTGAAACATGCTGAATATTCAGAATTTCAGTTTGAGGAGTAAAGCACAACATACACCTTTGAAAAAGATATGAATGGGGATAGTAACCAACTAAACATAACCATTGCTATGTTGTATAGCAACTTGGTTGCAATTTGCTACTGTAAAGGCAGCTAGGGTGCATTATCTTTTCTTTAATAAAAATAAACTGGTAAAATGAGAGGCTTCAGCAGGTAAAGAATAAAGTCTTTGTGTTTCACACAGAGACAGGTGGAGAGAAAGGAATCTGCAAGGTTATGAGCATGAGTTGCATTTCACTGCGTTTACAATGGAGTGCTTTTAACCTGTTGCGAAGCCAAACAGTTATAGGATACTCTACTGGAATACCCTCAACTTTTCAAGCTGCAGGAAACCTATGTGGCCCTGTTTATCAATCGTGAATTGAGGTATGTCATATGTGTACTGCAGCTTGAAGCCAGACTTCTCCTACTGAATCACAGTTGTGTGTCTCTCAGATATTATGAAATGGGTTTTCTGCCCATGTTAAAGGAAACGGCTGATGTCTCAGTGCCCCTGTGATATGAAAAATTCAATTTAAAAGGATGAGAGAAAGAATGGTGCACGGCCTATTTTCATTCCCCCACACTGAGAGATATGAGAATGATGTTCTGTTGTGTGGAGGAAATGATGCCAATCGTACTGCAGAGAAATTCTTCCATAATTCAATTCAATTTCTTCCAAATCCCAATGGCAAGCTCCTCTGCCAAAGAGAAGCAGAATGACAGAGACAAAAAGCGAGGGCTAGAGACTAAGATGGAAGAAGAGGGACTAAAGATTGAGACTGAAACAACGGAGAAATAGAGACGGAGTCACAGAGAGCAGACAGACTTACTGAAAGGTAAGAGGAGGAGACAGCAATACAAAGTGGAGGGGAAGTGGATAGAAGAAAAATGTTTTAGTTATGATTCATTTTGATCACTTTGGCATTTAAGTACGACCAACTCATTTTCTCTAATTTCCTTTCTGCAGCGTCTGAGAGAAGTAGAGAAAATCATTTTATGTTGAGCTCTAAAAGGACAAACTGCTACTTCTTGTAAAGTAGACTAGTGTATAGTAAACCCGTAGTGTATCCATTTTCTTTTATTCTAAATGGAGCAATAGTTACAAAATGTGCATGTAAACTCTTTCATAACCTTTGTGAGTTCCCCGAGTGTGGCACCCAGAAATTCCATTTAGTTACAATGTGTGTGAGTACATCCCGGCTCTGGCATTTTGGGCGTGTATGCAGGAATCAATGAGCTGCTGCCTCTGAAGGCACAGAAAAAATGAGCTACACCAACAAATATGACAATGAAGAAGTGAACCTCTCAGTGTATGCAGCAAGCATAAAACCATGAAGACTGAAGCAGTTGCAACGGAAATGCATATGGAACTGTTTTTATTTTCCATCCCACCATTATGTTCCCCCATTCTCATCCCATCTACAGCTCTCTTTTCTCCCTCTCTTTCTCAGCTGGCACACACACACACACACACACACACACACACACACACAGTTGTTTTTGTAGGTGCAATAGCTCCAAGGCAAGCAGCGTGGAATTGGAGTCTTCAAAGAGTCTTGGATTATCAAAGAGACACAGCTACCAGAAAACTAGGGGACACGCTGGAGAGGGGGAGGGAGGAACATAAGTGAGAGGCGGGGAGGGGGGAAGAGCACAGAGGAGTCAGCATGGGTTTGGGTGGAGGATGAAGTGATCAGACAGGGGAGGGGTGGGGGGTGAGGGGCGGATAAAGACCCGAAGTCCCTTTGTTCACGTACTGTAAATGGAGAGAAAAAAAGGCTGGAGTGAATGCATTAAAAAACAATCACATAGACCTTAATGGTCTTGATAGGCAAGACTGAATTCGCATTCTTCACTGTCTGTGCGGGCGCCTATTCTGGAGTAATTTTTTTTTTCTTTCCCTACACAGAGAATTTCATTCCAATGGGAGCACCGGCCTTGAAATACCATAATGTTGTCACAGTAAAACCAAGTATTACTGCAGCAGGAACCACCATGTGTGAATATAGCTGCCACATCTAATGACAAATCTGACTGTTCACGCCATTCCATGTGACAGGATGTGGGAGTGCTGGTGTGAATGCATCACCCCTCGACAAAAAGCTCTCCGTCAGCCCCTCTGTCCCACAATGAGCTATGGATGTCTTTTTTCCATTACAAGACCACCTCTCACTATAGAACACATTTCAAGTCAATGTATGAAACTGATTCTGGTCGGTTCACTGCTGTCAGCCGCAGGGCATCATCCAGCAGTGATCCTGTCCCACTGCCACAGCTACCACACATAAACCGCCCACCTTCACTGACCTGGTTTGAACTAAATTAGAGTCATTAAGTGTAAAAAGTGCATAAAATGCTCAAAACAAATCAAGGTACAAGAAGTAATCATCCTCTCTATGGACAGCTCTTCTTGTGGAATCAATGTGATTCTTGTGAAAGAGGGGTAGTCATCCTATTTGCATCCGTTTGGTCATTTTGGGGAATGCCTTGACATTGTTTGCCCTGACACGGGCAGAGGAACGTGAGTATGAGAGTGACAGTCGCATGTCTATACAGCATAAACTATTATTCTGTACTGTAAACTCTTATTAAAATATTTTGCACCTCTATTCACACTGAGCACATGTGCAGATGTTCTGTGCTGGTTTGGTGGCATCAGTTAGTGAAGGCAAACAAAAGTACAGTGACTGTCCAGCATACTGTTATTTTAACACAGTTTTACTCATTATCTAATGATCAATAACCTTTCATTTGTGCTTCAGTCTTTTTTCTTACATATTGAAATACGACGATGGAATGGGGAAATACAAATGTAATATTCTGTGTCAAGAGAGATTTGGAGTGGAGGGATAAGCTTTGGGGAAGCAAGAAAAAGGATCAGTGGTAAAACTTAATTGGGAAGGGCACAGGATTAAAAATTTGATTGGTTTAGGGTTTAGATGGTGATGTCTTCCTACTGACACTCTCATTGTCTTAAGCTACGGGGACTAAATATGCTAATATGAGCTCACAGGGCCAAAAGAAATCTTTCAGAAAGAACATGGAGTTGGGGGTTTGCAAGCTATGTGCTAATAGACACACTGGAAAGGAGTCAATATTTATTTACTTATTAATTTCTTCACACATTCATGTGTCTATTTATGATATTGTTTATTTATTTAGAGTATACTTACATTTATCCATAGTGTAACTTGCTCCGGCACATAAATAAATAAAGTGCCTGATTGGTGAATGAACAGTATTACAGACCCAGCAGACTCAATCAGTCGATCGAGCTCTCTTTGATCAAGCTATGAGTTTGCAATGTCAAGAGAAGGATGGCCAGGTCAACAAGCGTTGCTGTTTTAGCCCTCCATCATATCACCCTGCAGTGTTTTTTCGTTGTTCCAACCCAATTTAGATGGATAAATTTGATGAATTCATCAAATTCAATGCCCCATGTCACTATTTTCCAAACTACAGTAGCTGCCACATACTGTCCATTGGAAGGCCGCAGTCGAGGCTTTTGTCATACGAGAGTGGCTGTGGTTTTAGCTAAAGTGTGTTGGAAAAAACCATCAGTGCCACCCTGTACCCTCACTTGCTGTACTATCTCTTTGAGGATCGTGAATACAGTTTCATAATCTGTTTAGCAAAGCTCTCAATCGGATCTAAAAAAAAGCAGAAGAATTGGCATTTGCCTCATCTGTTTATCTACAACCAACCTTTCTACCATTGTAGCGTGCTAGATTTCATTAAGATTCGCACCAGGTACTACCATCTTGGATTAGCCAAAAGCAGTAGTTCAACCAACAATCGCAGGGCAGAGTCAGCCCCCCTACAGTATATCTGTATATGTGTGGACATTTGCGCATTTATGTATGTGTTTATATTATGTGTGTATATAATGTGTGTATACACATTTACTAGTGCCCGTTCACACGGGCCGATGTGACGCCTCCCTGCGCTTTCTGTTCAAAATGTGCGTCTCACATTGTTTTCACCTATAGCAGTGGTTGGCAATAGGCGACCTGCAGGCCAAATTAAATATATAAATAAATAAATACTAAATAATAGTCACTCAAATAATCACTTCCTCTGTGTGATTGTGCCTACAAAATAAAAGAGGCAGAAATGCTCTATTTCTAGTTGAATTTGCCAACCCTTGACCTACAGTAGTGTTTCTCAACACTACTGGGGGGCGTTCAGAAGATGATGGGGGGGCGCTGAAAGCAATATTTTGGAAAGGCTGAGCTGGATTTGGGGGGCGTTTGTTGAGGTGAAAGTTTAAAGGCAAGTTTACACCAAAGATTCACAATAATACGAGTTTAAACTTTCAACTACTTGCTAAAAACTGTGGTCTGCAACATTAAAACCTGCCACTTTACTCCACTGCAAATGGACGAGACGGTGTGAATCATAATTACTTTACTCTTCAGTTTTTCCGTCAGGAATACACCATGAACGCCTTTCTATCGCCGTGTTTACACATTCACAAGGGGGATATTCTGCTGTCGGACTTCCCCTGAAAGCAACTTAGTATCCAGCACCTGATGCGACACCAGCGAGTGCCGTGAGATTAACCAAGTGGACCCACCTCGCGCTGTGAATCGCATTGAGTTTGTGCCCAAGCGGTAATGTGACATGTAGAGTTTCAATTTAAAAAATGTATATTAAAAACTGAGGCGCAGCCTTGCTCTGTTTGGGACTGTGAGCTGCACTTTATCCAAGCTGCTGAAGTTAACGTGTGGATTTGTGGTGAGATCTCTGCCTGATTACAGTGTTGCTTAGGCTACTTCAACCATTTACCGCTCTGTAACGCAGTTATCCCATTTAAATACATGAAAAATATGTTAAAACAGAGGAGCTAGCTTATTAAAGTCCAGGAGTTAATAAACGAATTAAAATGAATTAATTATCATTGAGGTGAAAAGGTGCCACAATCACATTTAAAGCGGTTACTTCCCCAAACAACAGACACAAAGAGGAGGGAAGACTAAATCATGTGTGTTGACTCAGCACGGATGATATTAAGTAAGTTGAACTACAGGAGAAACATATTACAAAGCAATAAAGAATACCTGAGAGCCTTACTGCAATATATTCTGATATATGTTGAATTGTCCCCTTTTTTGTGTTGTATAAATAACATTTTTACCAGTATGCAGGAAATTAAGTGTTTAATGCTCAAAATCTTCTGGGGGAGGAGCCTCAGACCCCCCACTTATTAAGAAGACGGTCTCTGTGTTTACAATATTTTTGAGGAACATTCACTTATTAATTAAATATAATTACTATTGACATGGCTTTTTTGTTCTCTGGGAAAGTCATATGAAAACTGAACTGAAACTAAAGGACAATCGCATAGATACCACTAGATATTCAGCACTTCCTTAGAACTTCATAAAACTCTTAAAACTCCTTTTCAACACATTTGCTTCTACTGTTCTTCTGCTGTTGCAGAGAGGAGCAGCAAAAGCACTACCTGTGCGAGCAGCTCAGCTCAGTGCTGTTCTCTACTGATTTTATTAATTCTGAACGTGTTGTTCAAATTGCACCAAACGCGACACTGCACTCCCTTGAATCCACAGCAACACATCCGACACGTTTGAAGTCGACTGGATGAACGATTACTGACATAATCAAAATACAAACAGACAGACAGACAGACAGAAACAGAGATTCCTTTCTTTATTAGAGAGATGGTGACAATTAAGAATCTAATTACATAATTATTTATTTATTCATTTATTTCAGCGTTTTATTATATGACCATATAGTCATTAAGAATTAAATTGTGTAATTACTGTATATATTTATTCCTTTATTAAAGCATTTCATTCACATTTATTCGGTTTCGGCCCTTAAAATCCTTGGTAGATATCCTCTGCCACAGAGTAGAGAAGCTGGTGAAGATTTGAAGATATGACTAAAGAGTGAAGCCCAGATAAATAACTGAACATAGCAGGAGAGTCAAACCTTTTGACCCTTGCATGTAACAGAGTTTTAATAATACACAACACAGGTTTTTATCATATCATCGTTGGTTTGTTCATTGTTGTTCTTCCATTCCTCATCAGTCTTTAAACAGTTAATTGTATTTTTAAATATCTCATTGGCAATTGGGAGGAGTGAGGTTAATGTTAATTCTAAACGAAATAAAGCTTTAAAAGAAACTTGGTTGTTTCTGAATTCAAAGTTGCATAACTGAAACGGTCTGATGACTTTAAAAAACAAAACAAAACAAAAGGTCAATTCACGAAGGTTCGCAGGACCTCGTGAATATTGATAGGTAAGTTGCTGTGAGACAAAAGAAAATTTCAAGACAATTGCCTGATTGCGCATGTTTTAATCAAATACCTTTCCACAATCAGCTCTTGTAAAGTTCTTCATTTTAAGCATTTGATAAAAGTAAAAGTTATTGTTAATCGTCCATAACAATTAGAATTGTTACCAGTTAAGACATTTCATAATGATCATAGCAATGGGGAAGAGAATCTTAAATATTTCCAGGAGAATACTGATTGTTAAACGTTCTTACTTAGAAAATATATAAGAAAGTTATAAGAACATTGCATCAGATTACAAACAATAAAACACAGTAATATAAATTAAGCACATGGCATATAATACTTCTTGTGTCCTCTTTGCGGGGGGTGGGGGGGGGGACCCTGGTTCCATGAGAGGTCCTGGAAATCACTAACTATTTAACTTATGGTTAACTCTATCCTTGGCTCAGGAGCTGGGAAAATTGGTTATTTAACACATGATAATATTTCTGTACCATATAATTTCTAAGAAAGTATATAAAATGAGCTAAAACAAAGCATTAGTTAAACAAAGAATTAAATACAGGAATGGAACTGAGCATTGATGAAGATTAAGAGCACTGCAAAATTAAAAAAACTTCTTTCCAACATAGTTTCTAAATAATAACATGGTAATAAACAACTCAAAATTGGAGATTATTTAGCTAAACAGAGTAACAACACAAGTTATAAGGAGACAACATTCTTTGTTCATACAAAGAAATTTGGGCTGTTCTTTATCAGTTCAACACATTGGCGTGAAAAGGAGAGGGCGGCCTTTGTGTGTGTGGGGTGAGTTTATTTTAGTTTATGGCCGCTGAGGTCCACACAGCCTGGTTCAGGTTGAGGTTGCGTCTCTGGACAAGCTTAATATTGTCATTTTAACAGTCATGCGTAGAGTTCGTTATCTCAACTTCACCAGAGATGGTGGATTTTATGGTTGAAACCTCCCAACCAGCACTCAGAGTGGAAATAAGGTCTTTTTGATGTGGCAGGCCTACTTGAGGGGTGATAACCCCCCCCCCCCCTTCTCAAAATAATTAATGGAACAGTGGTTGAGTTCACTACATATTATTAATTATAAAATTTGTATTTATTTAACGCATTTTACTTTGATGATACTAAAAGTACATACTTGTTTCAGCCGAGTACTCGTTCCATCCTAGTATATAGATAAATATATAATATATGACCTTCAAAATCATGTTACAAACTGCCTGCAGAATGGCAACACTACAAAAATAGTAGTAGTTATCTTTATCTTACGTAGTTGTGAAAGTCATTGCCTCCCACCACAACTATGGATTCATATTGCCACACATGAAAAACATGTCAAACATGGTGACAGTGATTTTAATACTTCCAGAAATTTTGTTCCAACTTAAAACCTGACTTCATCTAACCTCAGCAGGATATTTTAGGTGGCATATATTTGCACTGTGTGACACTGCACCTCTGAAACAAGAACATCACTTCCCTCTTTTGTAAAGCTCCTCTGGTGAGTCAGTGCTACACAAGTGTAGAGTTCACTGCTTTTAACAGGAGTGAAAGGAGCTGATTTCATTGGTTATGATAGAACTCAACTCTTACCACAGCTGATATATAGATGATGACATTTATCCTAATCTGGCCTCGATTTGTTTTATTCTATTTTATTTGTTAACACCATACTACTGTACTATAATGAATTTATTTTGTGTTTTTTATTGTTTTTATTATTATATGCATTGCTTGTATTATCTTTTATTGTGCTGTGTTGTTTTGGTGTGCATTAATAATCTCCAATCCATTTTTAAAATCCTATGTTTTGTCAATGGCTTGTAAAGCACTTTGCATTTGATTTGTTTGAAAGGTGCTAGATAAATAAATATTTATTGATATTACTAGACTGCAGGTAAAACCTTTTCGGTCAAAGCCAAATGATCTAACACTGCTAACTTGAGCCAGCATCTGGGCTTGAAGTATGAAGTCCCTATAATTTTCTCTGCCAAAAGCAAGAGAAATCAAGCTTTACATAAATGTCTGGAATTGGCCCCAAAGTTTGTCAGATCACATCTGGTCATGCTCTATAATGTTGCTGAGCAGGCGCTTTGGCAGCTTTGCAAATTGTGATATCTGTATGTGTTTAGCCTATGGGTTCAGAGCCCTCTAATGGTCAATTGCAACTATATTTTTTATCTACATAATGTCCCTGGGGCAAGTTTCCAATTCAATATCCAACAAACTGTGGTTCTAAACAAAACTGAATTAAAGGCAAGTAGAATTTAAAGGCAGCACTTTAAGAGAAAGACACATATAAAGGAGCAAAGTGAGAGAGAGCTCCAAGAAACACACCCATTTGGACTGTTTCTTTGTAAGTATGCTACTAAAACACACTTTTACCTGACAGTATGGCTTTTTTGGTATCAATTCACAGCCTTGTCTGACATGGATCATGGCTGATATTTGCAGCGTACAATACATTTGTATTTGTTTTAGCTTGCAAGCAGTTGCTTCAAGTTCTGTGAAACCAATCAATATTTACTGTTTTGAAGCCCAGAGCAGAAGTTGCACAGTCACCACACCTTAATAGCTGTCTGTGGGCTAGTATAGTGTCAGTGTAGTCATGTCAGCAAGGAATGGTAAGCTCAATTGAACAAGGTTTATGTCAAGTACCCAATTAAATGTTCTGATACTTGAAGTACATAGTCATAGCAGACTGTAGATGAGCTTTTTTCATATATCACCATTTCCTATAATATACACTAAAATAAGCATCTTCCAAACTGTCTCTCTGAAAGACATACCAGAAGTTAATAACGCCAGAAGGGAAAGATAGACAAAGAAGATGGGCTGATGGGGGAAGTAAAGAATCAGACATGAGAGAAATTAATCCTCAATATCCACTCCCTGCTGGGTACCTTATTGCCTCTCAAACTTCCCATCTACAGAGTTAATATCTCTATTGCTGCAGCTGAGATGCTGAGGCTGAGAAGCATGCATATACTTCTATTTGTTTGAACTGGAACATAATTGGATTGGGGAGAGGGATGAAAAACCCTTCAACCATACTTAAAACTTTATTTTTCTGGCCATCCTTTTAATATGTGAGTGTGCGATTCAGTGTTTTGGCGTGCGTGTGTGCGTGTGCGTGCACATGTATGCGTTGCTAATAATAGCATCTCTCGTGGTCTCGCTTGTCTTGATTCGTTACCCTGCATCCGAGATGTCCCGATTGGCAATATATTCCAAGAGCTGGACAATTTGAGAAGTGTGTCTGCATCTCATTCTTGCACTCAGAGTGATCCTTTCGATGCAACTGCATGGGGAGCCCTCATGCTCCTCCATCTTATGACGGAACTTAGAAAAAATGCTTAATTGGATTCATAGTGACCTTTTTCATCTCTGGCTACAAGCACCCAGTCACTCCCGAAGCAGGATGTGTTCTCAACATTGATCTTTCTGCAGACCCAGGGATTGAGAAGAGCCCGGTGCAGTGAAAGGAGGCAGAAAAACAACATATCAAAAATCATGAGATGAAGAGATTACTCTGTTTGAGTGAGCTGCTCATGTTTGTGGAGGCCTTTAGGAGTTAGCGTGTTTTTGTGAGAAGAGCTCTGTAATCCAGCTACTGCATCTCAATCGTAGTGCAAACAAACTCACACACAAGTATCAAGTCCTGCCCTCTGTCTCATCGCACATTTGCCAGACACGCACATGTAATCCTCCTGCATTTCTCATTCTCAGATCCTACCTCCAACCGCTTCTCTTTTTGCATCCCACTACCCTGCTTTTTCCCTTTTCTGCAACCGAGCAATGAGCTTCCTGCAGGCTTCAAACAAAAGATGACTTTCAACTTCATCCAGAAAAAAAATAGAAGGGCTGTTGATGAAGCCAATACATAGTGACCTGCCTTTTCCCACAAAGTTTCAACATACCAACATGCTTGTATTTACAGCTCACATTGCCAAAGCTCAATTAAGTTTACACATATTTAATAATACCATATGTATCACCCAAAAGAGACCTATTAAGACATCAAAACAACCTGCTCTGACAATAATACTGTGGGAATTATCATTTTGAAATCTTGAAAAACATATGAGCAAATTTGTGTTTGTCACAGTCTCTCTGCAGCTTTGGTGATACTGTGGGGGAATATACTAGACACAGTTGATACAGATATGGTATGATATTGATGACAGATTTGATTAATCTACTGATGAAATTTTGGTGGAGCGCTCCACAATGGGCTTGAGACAGCGCCCCAAAGCAGAATAGCTAGTATGAATACTCTATTGCCATTTCCTTTCAGAGCTCATTTGAGTCATATCTGACATATTTATGGATCATCATGTCATATCGTAGCCATCAGAGTACAAGCACCATGAACCATTTAAATACTGTGGGCCATGCTGTCATCTCCTGTTAGTAACATATGTCTGATAGATGCATAAGAAGAGGCACTCAACTTGATTCTTTCACAGTGCTGCAGAGAAGCTAGAGCCCAGAGTTTGTGAATGTACTGGCAGGAATGATTTTGGAAGGAGGCCTATTTAGTTGAATAAAAAAATCGACAGCTTTATATTGAATGGAATACATGAGGGGCAGAGATACTGGAAGCATAGGGAAATTCAACAAACAGGAGCCTTATGGCCTGGATACAGAATGGTACAATATCTTTTTAAAGAAGTACACGTTAAGAGTTGCACCCAACAAATCTATAATGATCCTTTGTGTGCACCTTAACAGAGTTGCCTGGCAACAGAAGTAGAGCTCTGCAGTGAATTTAAGTGTCAAATGAAATACATTTGTAATCCAAAGGCAACATGGATTAAATTTTAGACAGTAGGAGTGCCTCTTGGACACGATTTCAATGGCTAAGGTGGGCAAAGTGAATTGGAAAAAGGCAAATAATTTTCTGCACCTTAATAACTTCCTTCTAACACTTACCTGAATATGGATGGTTGAATGAGCACAAAATAAGCAGAACTAATTAACTGTGTAGTTTGAAAATGGGCCGTCGTGCACTTACTCATCTGCCTTCAGCAGGAATCTATGAAATATCACGAGGGTGGACATGCGGCTGATAAATCATGATAGCATATAGATCAGTGTCATACCTTTTTCCTCTGAATTATTGATTAACTCGTATACAGAGCTGCTGTTTGAAAAAACATTTCCTTTTAATATTTGGCCTAAAATCTGCTTGATAAATTTCACATCAAAAATGGGCTCATGGAAACAATGCTTCTAATATGCTTTATGTATGAGAAAGATAAAAAAAAGTCAGAGAAACACTCTTGCAACCCCCAACTCCTCCTTCGCTGTCTCAAACACCACGCATAAATGCAAATGTTTTATAAGCAGACTGCTTATTTTCTGCTAAACAATGTTAAGCATTTACACAAAGGGATCCAAATGAGCCTCTGATTGACGATAGAATCAGTGCCCAAGCAACCCATCACAGAGCCTCTCAATCCCACATATGCATGATTAATACATCAAACAACATCAATTCTCCTTCCTCTTCCACTTGTCAATGAGCACACACACGCATATGCACGCCCACATACATAGTAAACAGACCCCCCCCCCCACACACACACACACACACACACACAGACACAATGTACCCAAAACCTTACAGGACTGCACATGAACACACATACACTGCCCCCTCCATCATGGTTAATACATCAAACAGCATTAGCTTCCTGGATTCCTGAAGCTTAGACAGACACGGTTCTGACAGCCAATGATTCCTCACTGGCTGCCTCCCCCTCCAGCTTCCCCACTTTCTTTATTCCTTATGAAGTCTGTTTGGGTGGTTAGAACATGCTGCCAAAATAGATTCACTTACATATTACCTTTGCTTTTTGTAAGCTTGTATAATGTCATGTTAGAAAGCCATCTCTACAATAAGATGACAGTGCCGAGGAGCTTTAGAGCTTGGGAGACGTAACAATAATAAGAGCAAGCCCTGATCAACAAACTCTTTATTTCATAAGATTTCCATATTCTTCTGACATCAGCAGGTATTTATAACCACATATATCCAAGAGTTGCTTTTGTACCATCAGCTCACGGGAAAAAAATGGAATCCCAGATCAGCATACAACCAACAGGCCATCAAATGCATTCAAATTTAACCCCATTCAATGTTGGGATTTTTTTGACCAGTCATACTGTAACGTCAATGAATCCTCACAGAATGAAGAGCGCAGGTGGTCTATTGAATCATGGTCTAATTAAAATGGACATTCATTAGTATATCTTAAGCATGAAGTGCTCTGTAATCACCATTAGAGGCCTGTATCCTCACAGTGCAATCCTGCATATGATTTCTTTTTACGGTGCTTTCAGCAGGATATTGATTTGAACTTGATTTTAAAGATGCAAGCTGTTGTCTCTCTATAAATTAGTAAACCAGAATATTTAACTTTCATGTGATGAACCTTAACCACAAAGGAAATATTAGTTGTAGCATACCTCCCCTAATACGATCGACAAACTGCCTGTTTTGTTTCAACATCAAATAAACGA
Source organism: Micropterus dolomieu (assembly GCF_021292245.1). Taxonomy (NCBI): domain Eukaryota; kingdom Metazoa; phylum Chordata; class Actinopteri; order Centrarchiformes; family Centrarchidae; genus Micropterus; species Micropterus dolomieu. The sequence continues at coordinate 27,163,820 of NC_060172.1, forward strand.
ACATGCTGTTCCCTACGGTCTCCATCTGTTTTCATTTCACTGTGTACAATCACAAATGGTATAGTGGGCCTAAAATCTCAGAAATAAACTTGCAATTTAAAGCCCAGTATTTACCTTACTCCCATACAAAGTACACCACGCTGTTATCTATAAACTGATGTGGTATCTTTTCTTATCTAATCTTTGTTTTTGTTTTTTTAGAGTGAACAAGTGATTTACGAGGCAGATGCAGCACTGATACTTTTTCCACAATACTTTCATTGATTTAAAGTAGTAACATTAAGGCACTTAGAAGATTGCTTTATGATTTTGAACGGTATCCAATGAGTATAGCTCTTCAATAAATATAAAAACAAAATGAAAGGAGGTTGTGTGTGTGTGTGTGTGTGTGTTATGGATAGCCTACTGAGCTGCTGATAGTGTAGCTTAAGTGCAGAGAGACTCATGTGGTCTGCTATACTGCAAATCCTCAAAAAGAGGATAAAGAGGCTTTAAAATCACATTTACAGCACAGGAGCAGAATCCCGCTGATAAACACAGATCATGGTATTTGACCGTGTCCATCAGCACATTGAAAGGCTCATGGCTTCTACACTATGGCGTCAAAAACAAGCCTTTGTCACTAACAGATACGGGGCAACCCTTCGATACCCTTCTAAATAATAGCACCAGTTTATTAGACATAGGGAACAACAGGGGGCAAGTCAACTATGACTCTGGAGTTTTCCAGAATTGTGCTCAGTTGTCTGACCTTTTATTTGGTTTATTAAATGAAAAACATGATCTAGATTTCAACCCTCAGACTCGTGTCTGAATGCAGCCTGTTGTAAAATATGTTGCATGCCACACAGATCAATAGGCTTCCTCAAAGCCAGCATACTATTTTTTGTTCCCTCATAACATTCAATAACAACCCTAAATGTCAATACTGATCACCATCTGCTAGACATTATCAGTACTACCTGAAAGGAATTAACTTCAAAAGATTACAGGAATTCAATGGTCGCAGGTGCGTGGATTTTGCTTTGGACATATTGTTATTGCTGATACCAATAACCTATACAGTATGTTCCTAGGACATTGCTAAGGTAATATGCAACCTGTGACCTTTATTGAGCCACTGTGTCACCATTGGCATTTTAGTTAATAATACAAACAACACAGCAACTGTGTGATTAGCTGTGTCTTTGCACAGAAACATAACCCGCAGTTTAATAATATCTGGCAGAAGGTAATATTTTATATTTATTGATATTTATCCCTACAGAGGGCTCAAAGTGTATAGTTATTTATCCATAGTTCTGTTTTCTTGGAGAGAAAACACTCTCAAAGCTGTAATGAATATAATTAATGTATATGGAAGTGATTTTTAAGGATGTGTTTGTGTTTTATCAGCCTTGAAGTTGAAAATATTGTATTGTACCCACAATCTAACCGGAAGAAAAACTGTGGCTTGGTTCCTCTGTCTACCCATTCACCATGCACATTAATGTGCCCATTAATTGATTTGATTTGGACAAAACAGCAGGAAATATGTCATAGCTTAAAGCATTTTCAAGAAAAAAAAATCTGGCCTGAATACAGGGCATACTTTCCAAATCTTTCCATATACATATAACATTCTGTATACAGGGAAACAGCTCATAGTTCATATCATACAGTTCCACATTAGCTTGTCAGAGGGGAATTAAATAATTAAGTTAGATAGAAAAACATCATACATGAGTATGATGTCACAGCTGACATTTATTTATTTTTTTATAGATACACAGCATAGAGAATTCCCTGAAAAGACAATGCATTTAAAGGCCATAGTTTGCTCTTGTCCCTAAACAGACTTCTATTTAAAAACGCATATCTGTACAAAAAACAAACTATAAAAAGAAAAACAACAAATAAAAATGGAAGTACCAGAAAAGTACTTAATATTCTAAGGAAGGTTTCCTGATCACGCTTCAGAAACTGTTTCAAATTAACTTTAAAATGCTCCCTGTTATGAACCTCTCCGAGGTCTGTAGTGAGGACTAGGAGTTCCGCATATTTCCCCCTAGAATAATGACAATTCCTTGACTAACTGAGCAAGAAAGCCTGAGAGGTTTCACCATGTCAATGAGCACACAGAGCAGTTATATAAAGATTTATAGATACTGTTTGGTGAAGTCAATTAAGTTGTTGTGCTTAATGTCTTGAGAACATAGGAATAATGAGGTCTTAGTATCTATGGAATGTCTTAAGAGTCTTGATTAATGTACAAGATGAGAGAAATCACTGGAAACTACTGTTAACACATAAAAGGTTAATAGTTTTTATGTCTCAATGTTTTTAAGTTAGCTTTTGCAACCCTTTTCACAATTCATCTGTGTTTCTAAATGACAATTTAACATAAGAACAATATACTGTATCCATCCATCATCAACCGCTTATCCTGGGTACAGGGTCGCGGGGGGCTGGAGCCAATCCCAGCTGACATCGGGCGAAAGGTGGGGTACACCCTGGCAGTATTGGCCAAGTTACTCAGAAATTGTAATATATTACTAGATACTTATTACTCCTTAAAAAAGTAATGTTATTACATTACTTATTACTGGATGATAAAAGTAACTAGTTACGTTACTCCTTACGTTACTATATTACTTTCCAGTGTTTCCCACAGAATGACAGCCGGGGGAAACGTCATCACGTCATCATGTTAGAATACCCGGTATTCTAACTTTGGAAAGGTTTGTGCCCCGGTGTTCACGAGAGAGAGCGAGCTAGCAAGGAGGTGATGCTCCTCAATACAGCTCCTCAATCAAAAATTATTTTATCAATATAAAAAATATTAAATCAATATGTGGTCGGTCAGCGTTGATAATTATCCAAATTATAGGCTAATTATGGGAAACACTGCTTTCACTACCATCCCCCCCTTCACCCCCAAACAAAGCGTCTCTCCCGACTTTTTTAACTAATATCATATTCATAACAGCAGCAAGGAGTAGCCTATAGGTTTTACAAAGCATATAGCCTAGGCGTAAAGTTTCTTTACACCACCGGCTGAAATAAAAAAAAAAAAGCTAGAAAATCCTAATTTTTAAACAGCGGTTTTTCTGCACATGTAGCCAATTTATAAGAGCATTATTCAGTAGTTACAAAACGTTAGATTAACGCCACTCTCTCCCGATGAGTCCGAGCATCAGTGACAGTAGCTGGCAGAGTTTATTTCTAGGTTTCACGTTGCTGTGCTGCTTCAGCAGATGCTTCAATAAATCAGATGTAGAACTGTTCGTGGTTGAAAGCATTTTTCTGGTTTACACTAGACGACATGTTCTTTGCATGTTAGACTGTGACACAATAATGGCAGAAGCTACTTACAGCTGTGGAAAGAATGCCTATCTCCCTCGTTCTCCTTTCTTCCTATAGTAGACATGAACAACAAAGTCCGGTGCCGCTGAGCTGCCGCACAGTTGTGGATTCACGCCAAGGGTGGTGCGTTCAGTAATGAGTAACGCAGCGTTACTTGCTTTAGTAACTTCAATAATATTACTGTTTTAGAAAAGTAATTAGTTACACTACTTACTTACTGGGAAAAGTAATATTATTACAGTAACGCGTTACTGCACCCTGGACAGGTCGCCAATTCATCGCAGGGCCACACATAGGCAAACTATTTCTAAAATCTTGTTTTGTAAATTGTCCTATCACAGTCAAATTTTTTTTATTGGCAAGGGCCAACCCCTGGATGAAAATCCTATATACAGTTTTCTTAGTGTTAAGTGTTAGGTGTGAGTTTTCCAACAATGCTGCTACAGATTGCACAAACTGCCACAATGGTGTACATGATACCTCTGTAACTGATTTACTGAGGTTGAAATTCAAACACTGATCATCAGACAGGCCTGGGTTGATAACCGTATTATTTGATGGCAATAATGAACAACCACTCGAGAAATTCAGCTGTGTTTTCTTCCTTGAAACATCAGAGGCATATAAGAAAAAGAAATAGCTCCCTGGTGGCATTTTAGTGACATTTTGAAGTGAAGTGTCTCTGGTGAGTTGGCCAGAAATCTAGTATTTGTTTAAATAAAAAATCTTCTGTGCCCGATAACCACCTTGTATCATCTATCTCAGATCAATCGCTGAAGCCAAAACCCAGATGACCACCTTGAATCAATAAGATGAAATTAAATTTGAGTTCCTTTTCTGATCTTCATAGCGTTTCTCTCATAACTAAAGTGTGTTTTCACGTTGTGCTGGTGGCTAACGCTGCTCATGGACTGAAGAAAGCAGTGGCTGGGAAGTTTTAGAGTAAATACAGTGATGGCGGGTTTTCACAAGTGTTGGAGGTGGTTTGTCATGCTTTTCCCCTTTCCAAAACTGAATGAGAACAGACCTGGATGACTCATTGGCACTACAGTAGTAGGTTCCTGCTTTATTTATGAGAGCTGGAGGTTTTCTCCTGCATGTCTCCTAGGCCCAGTGATTCATGAATGGACTAGACAGCCTGAGCCTGCAATTGTTGAGGTGCATTGGGAGCAGTGGATATTGAGGATTAATTTCTTTCGTGTCAGACTGTTATTCCCAACCCCCATCAAATCCATCTCTTTCTTGCTCTCTACAATGACTTTCCCATTTCTTAGTTTAATAGTGTGAAGCACAATTATTTGTCCACTGCCTGACAAATGGTCTGAATATTACGATAAAGCAACCCCCTGATATACTGTAGTATATATTATGTTGTTGTTCGTGGTAATGATTTAGACACCACCACTCAAATTCCAGCTTGTCACGTATAGGGTTTCATTACTCGCGTAGTAGACCAAAGCAAAAAGAACAGTGGGCCTGTTATTCTGCAGAGTGAAGCAATCAAAGGTTCAAAGAGTGAATGAAACAGTATATCTGGCAGTGCTAAAAATGTAGCGAATATCAATTGTTTCCAGGCTATAGCATCTGGGCATTTTCTTGCTCACTGACTAAAGTGCATTATCCTGGTGATCACATGGGGGATGCCCACTAGTTAGATTGGCTTAAAGGTGAAATGTGTAAGATATGGTCAGAATTTTAATTTAAAACATTAAAAAACAGGAACAAACATTATCAGCAGAATCTGATGAGAAGTAACAGTTCTGATGTTATGTCAAAGATGTCCACATATTGTGTTGCAGAGCTACATATCTACTAAAGTAACCCTGCTAACCAGCTAGTCCTGGCCCGTCCATAATACCATTTAAAACTCAAGAGGCAATAGTCCGATAGATAGTCCCCCTCCCCCGAGTTCGCTACTCAACCTCTCTTAGCTTTGCTCCAACACAGAGGTTTTCCAAGTGTGAGGCGGGCCTCCCCAGGGGGACTCCAAACAGTTTCAGGGGAGGTTTAGTCAGTGGAAGTGAAACAATATTACATTAGTTATTATATTAGTTATCAAAAGGAGATCATATAGAATAGCCCAGATGTGTGTGAATTGGTTAAAGAGAGAGTTCAGAGATATCGTAGTTTGGGGGAACTTTTTCATAGTCAGAAACTACTAAAGGCCTTAGGACAGACCTATCTAATTGTATTTGGTGTAGTCTGAAGCAATATTAGGTTATCTTGGCTCAATTGTTGAGTGTCTATGGGGTGAAATAACACAATCATGATCCCATAACGATCCAGCAATTGAGCAAAACTAAGCAAGTTATCTAAGGGAAGGTGAGGGGGCACCTTTTCCTAAGCTTTGCCTGTGGACTTTGAAAACTCCATGTCTGATAAATAAACAAAATAAACTCACAGAATGTCAAGAAAGGAAATATTCTTTCACGTATTTTCCTTATCAAACAGAAAATTAAAACTGTGCACCATCTGAACTCAAGGTTCTCTCTTTCACCAAACTAACTGTATTGTTAAAAAATTGTAAAAAAAAAACCACTTCACTCAAACTCCAAAGAAACAATATAAAACTCACCAAAAGCGCCCTTTGTTAGTCTTTGCACCATTCAAATAATCGCCAACTCTGGCTTGAGCAAAATAAAGCCTTAATTCACAAAGTTAGATGTGAAGATATTCTGGCTCTACACACTGTCGCTGCCTCTCTGATGGCCGACCTTCCTCTCGCTCTTCTCCGGCTTGACAATCCCTGCCTGATCCCTCCGTGTCTTCTTCGTCCCCGGAGTCATAGTCCTGGCCAGAGCCACTGTAAATCACCTTGGTACTGTATCCCCTGTCGTCAAGCTGCTCCGTCAGTCTCAGAGGCTTTGTCCGCTTTGTTTTCACTGGGAGGCCTGATTGTGTTGCCATCTCGCTCGGCCCCAGTTCTGGTGCCCATTTTGTTATTTGCCTCCATATATATTTTTATATACAGTCTATGTACGTGTTTCTGTAAAAACACATTGATTGGCGTTTACAGACACCAGTAGCGGCGAATGTGTGTTTACGCCCCCACCCCATCATGCAGACTCTGTCAAACTGTCGGTCTCAGCCTCCGAGACCGACAGTTTGACCACTGGGAATACAGTACGAATGTGGTTTTCTTGCCGCGTTTGGCTCTTGGCAACCTGGGGCTGAGTCAACTGACAGGACCACTAGCAGCACAGCTAACTGACCGAAGTAAGCAGCCACAGATACAGGCAGAAAGGCTGCAGTTAACAGTTTAGCAAAAAGTGAAGCTATTACAGAAGCTCTGTGTAAATCATCTTAGAAAGTAACTGGATTACCTGTTGGTCGTTGAGCTTGTGTTCGGTCCTGTTCATTCTGCGTTCACTGGGAGGCTGCTGAGGGAGGTTTCATTGCCTGCTCGCCCGGCTACGGTTCCAAATCAGGCATCGCACCCCGTGTAACTTAAACACCTTTATAACGTTACAGTCTATGGTATACACTCCCCCGGTGCTCCGATCTCACAGTACGGGCAGAGTAAGCGAATTTGACCAGTGGTTGCACAGTGTAGTGAACAACGGTGTGGATTTGTGCATTTTACATTGAATAAATTTGGAGCTACCCTAAATTCCTTTCTCCTCCCCAGAGAAGAAGGGGAGGGGTCAAAGTTGCTTTCTCTAAGTGCTATCCCGACCATAAAACTGGCACCTTTTTGATTCCGAAGCTGATAACGCGGGGCCTGACTGTCAAACTGACAAAGGGACACGAGCCAGCCATTGGCATCTCCCTGAATAGCCTATCAAAACTGGCCCCCCACACACGTTTCCGTGGCAACTGACCTTATTCTTTGTTTTATTAACACATCAAAGGGATACTCCTTGTCTCACCTAAGTGTGACATAGTCCAGACACTGAACTTTCAATGTGAAAGGACTGCAGTCTCCAAAGACTCAAAGCATTTAATTAAATCTTTAGTTGCCTGAATACGTTTGCCTCTATTTGAGTAGTTATGTTAACTGTTGTTGCTATCTGTTGTTGATATTAGTGCTGAAAAGAAGTTACTTGTGCAGTGTTTTTATTTTCAGCAAGACACTCCTTCATCTGATGTAATCAATGCTTGTTCATAATACTTTCCTACAAAATTTCTTTAGAAATGATGACAAAGGAATGTTTTACTATACTCTTAATCGCCAGCTTGAATTTAAGGATGAATCAACAAATTCCCCGGTTCCTAAGGAGAGACGATCTTTGATTTAATCCAAGCTTTCCTCATGTAACCTGAGCTCCCCCAAGTGGACGAAATAAGTATTACATGCCCTCGTCGGAAATGCCGTTAAATGTATAAATATCCTGACCAATAAT